>NC_088405.1:161908-164408 GCF_034236695.1 Oncorhynchus nerka
TCTTGAAACCTGACTGATTTGGATCAAGAAGGTCATTCTGAGAGAGATAGCGGGAGAGCTGGCCAAGGACGGCACGTTCAAGAGTTTTGGAGAGAAAAGAAAGAAGGGATACTGGTCTGTAGTTGTTGACATCGGAGGGATCGAGTGTAGGTTTTTTCAGAAGGGGTGCAACTCTCGCTCTCTTGAAGACGGAAGGGACGTAGCCAGCGGTCAGGGATGAGTTGATGAGCGAGGTGAGGTAAGGGAGAAGGTACTTCCTGTATATAGCCATGTTATTACCTGGTACTTCGTGTATATAGCCATGTTATTACCTGGTACTTCCTGTATATAGCCATGTTATTACCTGGTACTTCCTGTATATAGCCATGTTATTACCTGGTACTTCCTGTATATAGCCATGTTATTACCTGGTACTTCCTGTATATAGCCATGTTATTACCTGGTACTTCCTGTATATAGCCATGTTATTACCTGGTACTTCCTGTATATAGCCATGTTATTACCTGGTACTTCCTGTATATAGCCATGTTATTACCTGGTACTTCCTGTATATAGCCATGTTATTACCTGGTACTTCCTGTATATAGCCATGTTATTACCTGGTACTTCCTGTATATAGCCATGTTATTACCTGGTACTTCCTGTATATAACCATGTTATTACCTGGTACTTCCTGTATATAGCCATGTTATTACCTGGTACTTCCTGTATATAACCATGTTATTACCTGGTACTTCCTGTATATAGCCATGTTATTACCTGGTACTTCCTGTATATAGCCATGTTATTACCTGGTACTTCCCGTATATAGCCATGTTATTACCTGGTACTTCCTGTATATAACCATGTTATTACCTGGTACTTCCTGTATATAGCCATGTTATTGTTATTCATTGTGTATTTATTATGACTTTCTATTATTTCCATATTGTCTTTCTCTCTGCGTTGTTGGGAAGGGCCCATTTCACTGTTAGTCTACACCTGTTGTTTACCAAGCATGTGACAAATAAAATGTGATTTAATTGTGTGTGTGTGTGTTTTCATGAGTGCTTGTGTGCTTGTGTGCGTGTGTGTGTGTGTGTGTGTGTGTGTGTGTGTGTGTTTTCCAGAAAGTCTAGGCGGGCCACTGAAGTATCTACATCAACAGATGGTGTCTAGGGGGAGGTCAACAGACAGTGTCTAGGGGGAAGGTCAACAGATGGTGTCTAGGGGGAAGGTCAACAGACAGTGTCTAGGGGGAAGGTCAACAGATGTTGTCTAGGAGGGAAGGTAAACAGATGGTGTCTAGGGGGGAAGGTCAACAGACGGTGTCTAGGGGGAAGGTCAACAGACAGTGTCCAGGAGGGAAGGTCAACAGACAGTGGCTAGGGGGAAGGTCAACAGACAGTGTCTAGGGGGGAAGGTCAACAGACGGTGTCTAGGGGGAAGGTCAATAGACAGTGTCCAGGAGGGAAGGTCAACAGACAGTGGCTAGGGGGGAAGGTCAACAGACAGTGTCTAGGAGGGAAGGTCAACAGACAGTGTCTAGGAGGGAAGGTCAACAGACAGTGTCTAGGGGGAAGGTCAACAGACAGCGTCTAGGGGGGAAGGTCAACAGACAGTGTCTAGGGGAGAAGGTCAACAGACAGCATCTAGGGGGGAAGGTCAACAGACAGCGTCTAGGGGGAAGGTCAACAGACAGCGTCTAGGGGGGAAGGTCAACAGACAGTGCCTAGGGGGGAAGGTCAATAGACAGCGTCTAGGGGGGAAGGTCAACAGACAGGAGGGAAGGTCAACAGACAGTGTCTAGGGGGGAGGTCAACAGACGGTGTCTAGGGGGGAAGGTCAACAGACAGTGTCTAGGGGGGAAGGTCAACAGATGGTGTCTAGGAGGGAAGGTCAACAGATGGTGTCTAGGAGGGAAGGTCAACAGACAGTGTCTAGGAGGGAAGGGCAACAGGCAGGAGGAAGGGTCAACAGACAGGAGGGAATGTCAACAGACATGAGGGAAGGTCAACAGGCAGGAGGGTAGGTCATCAGACAGGAGGGAAGCTCTACATACAGTGTCTAGGAGGGAAGGTCAACAGGCAGTGTTTAGGAGGGAAGTCAAACAGACAGGAGGGAATATCAACAGACAGGATGGAAGGTCAACAAGCAGGAGGGAAGGTCGACAGGCAGGAGGGAAGATCAACAGACAGTGTCTAAGAGGGAAGGTCAACAGACAGGAGGGAAGGTCAACAGACAGTGTCTAGGAGGGAAGGGCAACAGGCAGGAGGAAGGGTCAACAGACAGGAGGGAATGTCAACAGACATGAGGGAAGGTCAACAGGCAGGAGGGTAGGTCATCAGACAGGAGGGAAGCTCTACATACAGTGTCTAGGAGGGAAGGTCAACAGGCAGTGTCTAGGAGGGAAGTCAAACAGACAGGAGGGAATATCAACAGACAGGATGGAAGGTCAACAAGCAGGAGGGAAGGTCGACAGGCAGGAGGGAAGGTCAACCGACGGGGGGGGGTTCGACAG
>NC_088405.1:169408-198072 GCF_034236695.1 Oncorhynchus nerka
TCCTCCACTCTCTCTCAGCTGACTGGGTGTCTAGTAGGAATGAATCTAACTCTGAGTCTCCTCCACTCTCTCTCAGCTGACTGGGTGTCTAGTAGGAATGAATCTAACTCTGAGTCTCCTCCACTCTCTCTCAGCTGACTGGGTGTCTAGTAGGAATGAATGTAACTCTGAGTCTCCTCCACTCTCTCTCAGCTGACTGGGTGTCTAGTAGGAATGAATGTAACTCTGAGTCTCCTCCACTCTCTCTCAGCTGACTGGGTGTCTAGTAGGAATGAATGTAACTCTGAGTCTCCTCCACTCTCTCTCAGCTGACTGGGTGTCTAGTAGGAATGAATGTAACTCTGAGTCTCCTCCACTCTCTCTCAGCTGACTGGGTGTCTAGTAGGAATGAATGTAACTCTGAGTCTCCTCCACTCTCTCTCAGCTGACTGGGTGTCTAGTAGGAATGAATGTAACTCTGAGTCTCCTCCACTCTCTCTCAGCTGACTGGGTGTCTAGTAGGAATGAATGTAACTCTGAGTCTCCTCCACTCTCTCTCAGCTGACTGGGTGTCTAGTAGGAATGAATGTAACTCTGAGTCTCCTCCACTCTCTCTCAGCTGACTGGGTGTCTAGTAGGAATGAATGTAACTCTGAGTCTCCTCCACTCTCTCTCTCAGCTGACTGGGTGTCTAGTAGGAATGAATGTAACTCTGAGTCTCCTCCACTCTCTCTCAGCTGGCTGGGTGTCTAGTAGGAATGAATGTAACTCTGAGTCTCCTCCACTCTCTCTCAGCTGACTGGGTGTCTAGTAGGAATGAATGTAACTCTGAGTCTCCTCCACTCTCTCTCAGCTGACTGGGTGTCTAGTAGGAATGAATGTAACTCTGAGTCTCCTCCACTCTCTCTCAGCTGACTGGGTGTCTAGTAGGAATGAATGTAACTCTGAGTCTCCTCCACTCTCTCTCAGCTGACTGGGTGTCTAGTAGGAATGAATGTAACTCTGAGTCTCCTCCACTCTCTCTCAGCTGACTGGGTGTCTAGTAGGAATGAATGTAACTCTGGAGTCTCCTCCACTCTCTCTCAGCTGACTGGGTGTCTAGTAGGAATGAATGTAACTCTGAGTCTCCTCCACTCTCTCTCAGCTGACTGGGTGTCTAGTAGGAATGAATGTAACTCTGAGTCTCCTCCACTCTCTCTCAGCTGACTGGGTGTCTAGTAGGAATGAATGTAACTCTGAGTCTCCTCCACTCTCTCTCAGCTGGCTGGGTGTCTAGTAGGAATGAATGTAACTCTGAGTCTCCTCCACTCTCTCTCAGCTGACTGGGTGTCTAGTAGGAATGAATGTAACTCTGAGTCTCCTCCACTCTCTCTCAGCTGACTGGGTGTCTAGTAGGAATGAATGTAACTCTGAGTCTCCTCCACTCTCTCTCAGCTGACTGTGTCTAGTAGGAATGAATGTAACTCTGAGTCTCCTCCCTCTCTCTCAGCTGGCTGGGTGTCTAGTAGGAATGAATGTAACTCTGAGTCTCCCTCCACTCTCTCTCAGCTGACTGGGTGTCTAGTAGGAATGATGTAACTCTGAGTCTCCTCCACTCTCTCAGCTGACTGTGTGTCTAGTAGGAATGAATGTAACTCTGAGTCTCCTCCACTCTCTCTCAGCTGACTGGGTGTCTAGTAGGAATGAATGTAACTCTGAGTCTCCTCCTCTCTCTCAGCTGACTGGGTGTCTAGTAGGAATGAATGTAACTCTGAGTCTCCCTCCTCTCTCTCAGCTGACTGGGTGTCTAGTAGGAATGAATGTAACTCTGAGTCTCCTCCACTCTCTCTCAGCTGACTGGGTGTCTAGTAGGAATGAATGTAACTCTGAGTCTCCTCCACTCTCTCTCAGCTGACTGGGTGTCTAGTAGGAATGAATGTAACTCTGAGTCTCCTCCACTCTCTCTCAGCTGACTGGGTGTCTAGTAGGAATGAATGTAACTCTGAGTCTCCTCCACTCTCTCTCAGCTGACTGGGTGTCTAGTAGGAATGAATGTAACTCTGAGTCTCCTCCACTCTCTCTCAGCTGACTGGGTGTCTAGTAGGAATGAATGTAACTCTGAGTCTCCTCCACTCTCTCTCAGCTGACTGGGTGTCTAGTAGGAATGAATGTAACTCTGAGTCTCCTCCACTCTCTCTCAGCTGACTGTGTATCTAGTAGAATGAATGTAACTCTGAGTCTCCCACTCTCTCTCAGCTGGCTGTGTGTCTAGTAGGAATGAATGTAACTCTGAGTCTCCTCCACTCTCTCTCAGCTGGCTGGGTGTCTAGTAGGAATGAATGTAACTCTGAGTCTCCTCCACTCTCTCTCAGCTGACTGGGTGTCTAGTAGGAATGAATGTAACTCTGAGTCTCCTCCTCCTCTCTCTCAGCTGACTGGGTGTCTAGTAGGAATGAATGTAACTCTGAGTCTCCTCCACTCTCTCTCAGCTGACTGGGTGTCTAGTAGGAATGAATGTAACTCTGAGTCTCCTCCACTCTCTCTCAGCTGGCTGGGTGTCTAGTAGGAATGAATCTAACTCTGAGTCTCCTCCACTCTCTCTCAGCTGGCTGGGTGTCTAGTAGGAATGAATGTAACTCTGAGTCTCCTCCACTCTCTCTCAGCTGGCTGGGTGTCTAGTAGGAATGAATCTAACTCTGAGTCTCCTCCACTCTCTCTCAGCTGGCTGGGTGTCTAGTAGGAATGAATGTAACTCTGAGTCTCCTCCACTCTCTCTCAGCTGACTGGGTGTCTAGTAGGAATGAATGTAACTCTGAGTCTCCTCCACTCTCTCTCAGCTGGCTGACTGGGTGTCTAGTAGGAATGAATGTAACTCTGAGTCTCCTCCACTCTCTCTCAGCTGGCTGGGTGTCTAGTAGGAATGAATGTAACTCTGAGTCTCCTCCACTCTCTCTCAGCTGACTGGGTGTCTAGTAGGAATGAATGTAACTCTGAGTCTCCTCCACTCTCTCTCAGCTGACTGGGTGTCTAGTAGGAATGAATGTAACTCTGAGTCTCCTCCACTCTCTCTCAGCTGACTGGGTGTCTAGTAGGAATGAATGTAACTCTGAGTCTCCTCCACTCTCTCTCAGCTGACTGGGTGTCTAGTAGGAATGAATGTAACTCTGAGTCTCCTCCACTCTCTCTCAGCTGACTGGGTGTCTAGTAGGAATGAATGTAACTCTGAGTCTCCTCCACTCTCTCTCAGCTGACTGGGTGTCTAGTAGGAATGAATGTAACTCTGAGTCTCCTCCACTCTCTCTCAGCTGACTGGGTGTCTAGTAGGAATGAATGTAACTCTGAGTCTCCTCCACTCTCTCAGCTGACTGGGTGTCTAGTAGGAATGAATGTAACTCTGAGTCTCCTCCACTCTCTCTCAGCTGACTGGGTGTCTAGTAGGAATGAATGTAACTCTGAGTCTCCTCCACTCTCTCTCAGCTGACTGGGTGTCTAGTAGGAATGAATGTAACTCTGAGTCTCCTCCACTCTCTCTCAGCTGACTGGGTGTCTAGTAGGAATGAATGTAACTCTGAGTCTCCTCCACTCTCTCTCAGCTGACTGGGTGTCTAGTAGGAATGAATGTAACTCTGAGTCTCCTCCACTCTCTCTCAGCTGGCTGGGTGTCTAGTAGGAATGAATGTAACTCTGAGTCTCCTCCACTCTCTCTCAGCTGACTGGGTGTCTAGTAGGAATGAATGTAACTCTGAGTCTCCCCCACTCTCTCTCAGCTGACTGACTGGGTGTCTAGTAGGAATGAATGTAACTCTGAGTCTCCTCCACTCTCTCTCAGCTGACTGACTGGGTGTGTATCTAGTAGGAATGAATGTAACTCTGAGTCTCCTCCACTCTCTCTCAGCTGACTGACTGGGTGTGTATCTAGTAGGAATGAATGTAACTCTGAGTCTCCTCCACTCTCTCTCAGCTGACTGGGTGTCTAGTAGGAATGAATGTAACTCTGAGTCTCCTCCACTCTCTCTCAGCTGGCTGGGTGTCTAGTAGGAATGAATGTAACTCTGAGTCTCCTCCACTCTCTCTCAGCTGACTGGGTGTCTAGTAGGAATGAATGTAACTCTGAGTCTCCTCCACTCTCTCTCAGCTGGCTGGGTGTCTAGTAGGAATGAATGTAACTCTGAGTCTCCTCCACTCTCTCTCAGCTGACTGGGTGTCTAGTAGGAATGAATGTAACTCTGAGTCTCCTCCACTCTCTCTCAGCTGACTGGGTGTCTAGTAGGAATGAATGTAACTCTGAGTCTCCTCCACTCTCTCTCAGCTGACTGGGTGTCTAGTAGGAATGAATGTAACTCTGAGTCTCCTCCACTCTCTCTCAGCTGACTGGGTGTCTAGTAGGAATGAATCTAACTCTGAGTCTCCTCCACTCTCTCTCAGCTGGCTGGGTGTCTAGTAGGAATGAATGTAACTCTGAGTCTCCTCCACTCTCTCTCAGCTGACTGGGTGTCTAGTAGGAATGAATGTAACTCTGAGTCTCCTCCACTCTCTCTCAGCTGACTGGGTGTCTAGTAGGAATGAATGTAACTCTGAGTCTCCTCCACTCTCTCTCAGCTGACTGGGTGTCTAGTAGGAATGAATGTAACTCTGAGTCTCCTCCACTCTCTCTCAGCTGACTGGGTGTCTAGTAGGAATGAATGTAACTCTGAGTCTCCTCCACTCTCTCTCAGCTGACTGGGTGTCTAGTAGGAATGAATGTAACTCTGAGTCTCCTCCACTCTCTCTCAGCTGACTGGGTGTCTAGTAGGAATGAATGTAACTCTGAGTCTCCTCCACTCTCTCAGCTGGCTGGGTGTCTAGTAGAATGAATGTAACTCTGAGTCTCCTCCACTCTCTCTCAGCTGACTGGGTGTCTAGTAGGAATGAATGTAACTCTGAGTCTCCTCCACTCTCTCTCAGCTGACTGGGTGTCTAGTAGGAATGAATGTAACTCTGAGTCTCCTCCACTCTCTCTCAGCTGACTGGGTGTCTAGTAGGAATGAATGTAACTCTGAGTCTCCTCCACTCTCTCTCAGCTGGCTGGGTGTCTAGTAGGAATGAATGTAACTCTGAGTCTCCTCCACTCTCTCTCAGCTGACTGGGTGTCTAGTAGGAATGAATGTAACTCTGAGTCTCCTCCACTCTCTCTCAGCTGGCTGGGTGTCTAGTAGGAATGAATGTAACTCTGAGTCTCCTCCACTCTCTCTCAGCTGACTGGGTGTCTAGTAGGAATGAATGTAACTCTGAGTCTCCTCCACTCTCTCTCAGCTGGCTGGGTGTCTAGTAGGAATGAATGTAACTCTGAGTCTCCTCCACTCTCTCTCAGCTGACTGGGTGTCTAGTAGGAATGAATGTAACTCTGAGTCTCCTCCACTCTCTCTCAGCTGACTGGGTGTCTAGTAGGAATGAATGTAACTCTGAGTCTCCTCCACTCTCTCTCAGCTGACTGGGTGTCTAGTAGGAATGAATGTAACTCTGAGTCTCCTCCACTCTCTCTCAGCTGGCTGGGTGTCTAGTAGGAATGAATGTAACTCTGAGTCTCCTCCACTCTCTCTCAGCTGACTGGGTGTCTAGTAGGAATGAATGTAACTCTGAGTCTCCTCCACTCTCTCTCAGCTGACTGGGTGTCTAGTAGGAATGAATCTAACTCTGAGTCTCCTCCACTCTCTCTCTCAGCTGGCTGGGTGTCTAGTAGGAATGAATGTAACTCTGAGTCTCCTCCACTCTCTCTCAGCTGACTGGGTGTCTAGTAGGAATGAATGTAACTCTGAGTCTCCTCCCTCTCTCTCAGCTGACTGGGTGTCTAGTAGGAATGAATGTAACTCTGAGTCTCCTCCACTCTCTCTCAGCTGACTGGGTGTCTAGTAGGAATGAATGTAACTCTGAGTCTCCTCCACTCTCTCTCAGCTGACTGGGTGTCTAGTAGGAATGAATGTAACTCTGAGTCTCCTCCACTCTCTCTCAGCTGACTGGGTGTCTAGTAGGAATGAATGTAACTCTGAGTCTCCTCCACTCTCTCTCAGCTGACTGGGTGTCTAGTAGGAATGAATCTAACTCTGAGTCTCCTCCACTCTCTCTCAGCTGGCTGGGTGTCTAGTAGGAATGAATGTAACTCTGAGTCTCCTCCACTCTCTCTCAGCTGACTGGGTGTCTAGTAGGAATGAATGTAACTCTGAGTCTCCTCCACTCTCTCTCAGCTGACTGGGTGTCTAGTAGGAATGAATGTAACTCTGAGTCTCCTCCACTCTCTCTCAGCTGACTGGGTGTCTAGTAGGAATGAATGTAACTCTGAGTCTCCTCCACTCTCTCTCAGCTGGCTGGGTGTCTAGTAGGAATGAATGTAACTCTGAGTCTCCTCCACTCTCTCTCAGCTGGCTGGGTGTCTAGTAGGAATGAATCTAACTCTGAGTCTCCTCCACTCTCTCTCAGCTGGCTGGGTGTCTAGTAGGAATGAATGTAACTCTGAGTCTCCTCCACTCTCTCTCAGCTGGCTGGGTGTCTAGTAGGAATGAATGTAACTCTGAGTCTCCTCCACTCTCTCTCAGCTGGCTGGGTGTCTAGTAGGAATGAATGTAACTCTGAGTCTCCTCCACTCTCTCTCAGCTGACTGGGTGTCTAGTAGGAATGAATGTAACTCTGAGTCTCCTCCACTCTCTCTCAGCTGACTGGGTGTCTAGTAGGAATGAATGTAACTCTGAGTCTCCTCCACTCTCTCTCAGCTGACTGACTGGGTGTCTAGTAGGAATGAATGTAACTCTGAGTCTCCTCCACTCTCTCTCAGCTGACTGGGTGTCTAGTAGGAATGAATGTAACTCTGAGTCTCCTCCACTCTCTCTCAGCTGACTGGGTGTCTAGTAGGAATGAATGTAACTCTGAGTCTCCTCCACTCTCTCTCAGCTGACTGGGTGTCTAGTAGGAATGAATGTAACTCTGAGTCTCCTCCACTCTCTCTCAGCTGACTGGGTGTCTAGTAGGAATGAATGTAACTCTGAGTCTCCTCCACTCTCTCTCAGCTGACTGGGTGTCTAGTAGGAATGAATGTAACTCTGAGTCTCCTCCACTCTCTCTCAGCTGACTGGGTGTCTAGTAGGAATGAATGTAACTCTGAGTCTCCTCCACTCTCTCTCAGCTGACTGGGTGTCTAGTAGGAATGAATGTAACTCTGAGTCTCCTCCACTCTCTCTCAGCTGACTGGGTGTCTAGTAGGAATGAATGTAACTCTGAGTCTCCTCCACTCTCTCTCAGCTGACTGGGTGTCTAGTAGGAATGAATGTAACTCTGAGTCTCCTCCACTCTCTCTCAGCTGACTGGGTGTCTAGTAGGAATGAATGTAACTCTGAGTCTCCTCCACTCTCTCTCAGCTGACTGGGTGTCTAGTAGGAATGAATGTAACTCTGAGTCTCCTCCACTCTCTCTCAGCTGACTGGGTGTCTAGTAGGAATGAATGTAACTCTGAGTCTCCTCCACTCTCTCTCAGCTGGCTGGGTGTCTAGTAGGAATGAATGTAACTCTGAGTCTCCTCCACTCTCTCTCAGCTGACTGGGTGTCTAGTAGGAATGAATGTAACTCTGAGTCTCCTCCACTCTCTCTCAGCTGACTGACTGGGTGTCTAGTAGGAATGAATGTAACTCTGAGTCTCCTCCACTCTCTCTCAGCTGACTGGTGTGTCTAGTAGGAATGAATGTAACTCTGAGTCTCCTCCACTCTCTCTCAGCTGACTGGGTGTATCTAGTAGGAATGAATGTAACTCTGAGTCTCCTCCACTCTCTCTCAGCTGACTGGGTGTCTAGTAGGAATGAATGTAACTCTGAGTCTCCTCCACTCTCTCTCAGCTGGCTGGGTGTCTAGTAGGAATGAATGTAACTCTGAGTCTCCTCCACTCTCTCTCAGCTGACTGGGTGTCTAGTAGGAATGAATGTAACTCTGAGTCTCCTCCACTCTCTCTCAGCTGGCTGGGTGTCTAGTAGGAATGAATGTAACTCTGAGTCTCCTCCTCTCTCTCAGCTGACTGGGTGTCTAGTAGGAATGAATGTAACTCTGAGTCTCCTCCACTCTCTCTCAGCTGGCTGGGTGTCTAGTAGGAATGAATGTAACTCTGAGTCTCCTCCACTCTCTCTCAGCTGACTGGGTGTCTAGTAGGAATGAATGTAACTCTGAGTCTCCTCCACTCTCTCTCAGCTGGCTGGGTGTCTAGTAGGAATGAATGTAACTCTGAGTCTCCTCCACTCTCTCTCAGCTGACTGGGTGTCTAGTAGGAATGAATGTAACTCTGAGTCTCCTCCACTCTCTCTCAGCTGACTGGGTGTCTAGTAGGAATGAATGTAACTCTGAGTCTCCTCCACTCTCTCTCAGCTGACTGGGTGTCTAGTAGGAATGAATCTAACTCTGAGTCTCCTCCACTCTCTCTCAGCTGGCTGGGTGTCTAGTAGGAATGAATGTAACTCTGAGTCTCCTCCACTCTCTCTCAGCTGACTGGGTGTCTAGTAGGAATGAATGTAACTCTGAGTCTCCTCCACTCTCTCTCAGCTGACTGGGTGTCTAGTAGGAATGAATGTAACTCTGAGTCTCCTCCACTCTCTCTCAGCTGACTGGGTGTCTAGTAGGAATGAATGTAACTCTGAGTCTCCTCCACTCTCTCTCAGCTGACTGGGTGTCTAGTAGGAATGAATGTAACTCTGAGTCTCCTCCACTCTCTCTCAGCTGACTGGGTGTCTAGTAGGAATGAATGTAACTCTGAGTCTCCTCCACTCTCTCTCAGCTGACTGGGTGTCTAGTAGGAATGAATGTAACTCTGAGTCTCCTCCACTCTCTCTCAGCTGGCTGGGTGTCTAGTAGGAATGAATGTAACTCTGAGTCTCCTCCACTCTCTCTCAGCTGACTGGGTGTCTAGTAGGAATGAATGTAACTCTGAGTCTCCTCCACTCTCTCTCAGCTGACTGGGTGTCTAGTAGGAATGAATGTAACTCTGAGTCTCCTCCACTCTCTCTCAGCTGACTGGGTGTCTAGTAGGAATGAATGTAACTCTGAGTCTCCTCCACTCTCTCTCAGCTGACTGGGTGTCTAGTAGGAATGAATGTAACTCTGAGTCTCCTCCACTCTCTCTCAGCTGCTGGGTGTCTAGTAGGAATGAATGTAACTCTGAGTCTCCTCCACTCTCTCTCAGCTGACTGGGTGTCTAGTAGGAATGAATGTAACTCTGAGTCTCCTCCACTCTCTCTCAGCTGACTGGGTGTCTAGTAGGAATGAATGTAACTCTGAGTCTCCTCCACTCTCTCTCAGCTGACTGGGTGTCTAGTAGGAATGAATGTAACTCTGAGTCTCCTCCACTCTCTCTCAGCTGACTGGGTGTCTAGTAGGAATGAATGTAACTCTGAGTCTCCTCCACTCTCTCTCAGCTGACTGGGTGTCTAGTAGGAATGAATGTAACTCTGAGTCTCCTCCACTCTCTCTCAGCTGACTGGGTGTCTAGTAGGAATGAATGTAACTCTGAGTCTCCTCCACTCTCTCTCAGCTGACTGGGTGTCTAGTAGGAATGAATGTAACTCTGAGTCTCCTCCACTCTCTCTCAGCTGACTGGGTGTCTAGTAGGAATGAATGTAACTCTGAGTCTCCTCCACTCTCTCTCAGCTGACTGGGTGTCTAGTAGGAATGAATGTAACTCTGAGTCTCCTCCACTCTCTCTCAGCTGACTGGGTGTCTAGTAGGAATGAATGTAACTCTGAGTCTCCTCCACTCTCTCTCAGCTGACTGGGTGTCTAGTAGGAATGAATGTAACTCTGAGTCTCCTCCACTCTCTCTCAGCTGACTGGGTGTCTAGTAGGAATGAATGTAACTCTGAGTCTCCTCCACTCTCTCTCAGCTGACTGGGTGTCTAGTAGGAATGAATGTAACTCTGAGTCTCCTCCACTCTCTCTCAGCTGACTGGGTGTCTAGTAGGAATGAATGTAACTCTGAGTCTCCTCCACTCTCTCTCAGCTGACTGGGTGTCTAGTAGGAATGAATGTAACTCTGAGTCTCCTCCACTCTCTCTCAGCTGACTGGGTGTCTAGTAGGAATGAATGTAACTCTGAGTCTCCTCCACTCTCTCTCAGCTGACTGGGTGTCTAGTAGGAATGAATGTAACTCTGAGTCTCCTCCACTCTCTCTCAGCTGACTGGGTGTCTAGTAGGAATGAATGTAACTCTGAGTCTCCTCCACTCTCTCTCAGCTGACTGGGTGTCTAGTAGGAATGAATGTAACTCTGAGTCTCCTCCACTCTCTCTCAGCTGACTGGGTGTCTAGTAGGAATGAATGTAACTCTGAGTCTCCTCCACTCTCTCTCAGCTGACTGGGTGTCTAACATCAGAATGAATGTAACTCTGAGTCTCCTCCACTCTCTCTCAGCTGACTGGGTGTCTAGTAGGAATGAATGTAACTCTGAGTCTCCTCCACTCTCTCTCAGCTGACTGGGTGTCTAGTAGGAATGAATGTAACTCTGAGTCTCCTCCACTCTCTCTCAGCTGACTGGGTGTCTAGTAGGAATGAATGTAACTCTGAGTCTCCTCCACTCTCTCTCAGCTGACTGGGTGTCTAGTAGGAATGAATGTAACTCTGAGTCTCCTCCACTCTCTCTCAGCTGACTGGGTGTCTAGTAGGAATGAATGTAACTCTGAGTCTCCTCCACTCTCTCTCAGCTGACTGGGTGTCTAGTAGGAATGAATGTAACTCTGAGTCTCCTCCACTCTCTCTCAGCTGACTGGGTGTCTAGTAGGAATGAATGTAACTCTGAGTCTCCTCCACTCTCTCTCAGCTGACTGGGTGTCTAGTAGGAATGAATGTAACTCTGAGTCTCCTCCACTCTCTCTCAGCTGACTGGGTGTCTAGTAGGAATGAATGTAACTCTGAGTCTCCTCCACTCTCTCTCAGCTGACTGGGTGTCTAGTAGGAATGAATGTAACTCTGAGTCTCCTCCACTCTCTCTCAGCTGGCTGGGTGTCTAGTAGGAATGAATGTAACTCTGAGTCTCCTCCACTCTCTCTCAGCTGACTGGGTGTCTAGTAGGAATGAATGTAACTCTGAGTCTCCTCCACTCTCTCTCAGCTGACTGGGTGTCTAGTAGGAATGAATGTTAACTCTGAGTCTCCTCCACTCTCTCTCAGCTGACTGGGTGTCTAGTAGGAATGAATGTAACTCTGAGTCTCCTCCACTCTCTCTCAGCTGACTGGGTGTCTAGTAGGAATGAATGTAACTCTGAGTCTCCTCCACTCTCTCTCAGCTGACTGGGTGTCTAGTAGGAATGAATGTAACTCTGAGTCTCCTCCACTCTCTCTCAGCTGACTGGGTGTCTAGTAGGAATGAATGTAACTCTGAGTCTCCTCCACTCTCTCTCAGCTGACTGGGTGTCTAGTAGGAATGAATGTAACTCTGAGTCTCCTCCACTCTCTCTCAGCTGACTGGGTGTCTAGTAGGAATGAATGTAACTCTGAGTCTCCTCCACTCTCTCTCAGCTGACTGGGTGTCTAGTAGGAATGAATGTAACTCTGAGTCTCCTCCACTCTCTCTCAGCTGACTGGGTGTCTAGTAGGAATGAATGTAACTCTGAGTCTCCTCCACTCTCTCTCAGCTGACTGGGTGTCTAGTAGGAATGAATGTAACTCTGAGTCTCCTCCACTCTCTCTCAGCTGACTGGGTGTCTAGTAGGAATGAATGTAACTCTGAGTCTCCTCCACTCTCTCTCAGCTGACTGGGTGTCTAGTAGGAATGAATGTAACTCTGAGTCTCCTCCACTCTCTCTCAGCTGACTGGGTGTCTAGTAGGAATGAATGTAACTCTGAGTCTCCTCCACTCTCTCTCAGCTGACTGGGTGTCTAGTAGGAATGAATGTAACTCTGAGTCTCCTCCACTCTCTCTCAGAATGTGTCTAGTAGGAATGAATGTAACTCTGAGTCTCCTCCACTCTCTCTCAGCTGACTGGGTGTCTAGTAGGAATGAATGTAACTCTGAGTCTCCTCCACTCTCTCTCAGCTGACTGGGTGTCTAGTAGGAATGAATGTAACTCTGAGTCTCCTCCACTCTCTCTCAGCTGACTGGGTGTCTAGTAGGAATGAATGTAACTCTGAGTCTCTCCTCCACTCTCTCTCAGCTGACTGGGTGTCTAGTAGGAATGAATGTAACTCTGAGTCTCCTCCACTCTCTCTCTCAGCTGACTGGGTGTCTAGTAGGAATGAATGTAACTCTGAGTCTCCTCCACTCTCTCTCAGCTGACTGGGTGTCTAGTAGGAATGAATGTAACTCTGAGTCTCCTCCACTCTCTCTCAGCTGACTGGGTGTCTAGTAGGAATGAATGTAACTCTGAGTCTCCTCCACTCTCTCTCAGCTGACTGGGTGTCTAGTAGGAATGAATGTAACTCTGAGTCTCCTCCACTCTCTCTCAGCTGACTGGGTGTCTAGTAGGAATGAATGTAACTCTGAGTCTCCTCCACTCTCTCTCAGCTGACTGGGTGTCTAGTAGGAATGAATGTAACTCTGAGTCTCCTCCACTCTCTCTCAGCTGACTGGGTGTCTAGTAGGAATGAATGTAACTCTGAGTCTCCTCCCTCTCTCTCAGCTGACTGGGTGTCTAGTAGGAATGAATGTAACTCTGAGTCTCCTCCACTCTCTCTCAGCTGGCTGGGTGTCTAGTAGGAATGAATGTAACTCTGAGTCTCCTCCACTCTCTCTCAGCTGACTGGGTGTCTAGTAGGAATGAATGTAACTCTGAGTCTCCTCCACTCTCTCTCAGCTGACTGGGTGTCTAGTAGGAATGAATGTAACTCTGAGTCTCCTCCACTCTCTCTCAGCTGACTGGGTGTCTAGTAGGAATGAATGTAACTCTGAGTCTCCTCCACTCTCTCTCAGCTGGCTGGGTGTCTAGTAGGAATGAATGTAACTCTGAGTCTCCTCCACTCTCTCTCAGCTGACTGGGTGTCTAGTAGGAATGAATGTAACTCTGAGTCTCCTCCACTCTCTCTCAGCTGGCTGGGTGTCTAGTAGGAATGAATGTAACTCTGAGTCTCCTCCACTCTCTCTCAGCTGACTGGGTGTCTAGTAGGAATGAATGTAACTCTGAGTCTCCTCCACTCTCTCTCAGCTGACTGGGTGTCTAGTAGGAATGAATGTAACTCTGAGTCTCCTCCACTCTCTCTCAGCTGACTGGGTGTCTAGTAGGAATGAATGTAACTCTGAGTCTCCTCCACTCTCTCTCAGCTGACTGGGTGTCTAGTAGGAATGAATGTAACTCTGAGTCTCCTCCACTCTCTCTCAGCTGGCTGGGTGTCTAGTAGGAATGAATGTAACTCTGAGTCTCCTCCACTCTCTCTCAGCTGACTGGGTGTCTAGTAGGAATGAATGTAACTCTGAGTCTCCTCCACTCTCTCTCAGCTGACTGGGTGTCTAGTAGGAATGAATGTAACTCTGAGTCTCCTCCACTCTCTCTCAGCTGACTGGGTGTCTAGTAGGAATGAATGTAACTCTGAGTCTCCTCCACTCTCTCTCAGCTGACTGGGTGTCTAGTAGGAATGAATGTAACTCTGAGTCTCCTCCACTCTCTCTCAGCTGGCTGGGTGTCTAGTAGGAATGAATGTAACTCTGAGTCTCCTCCACTCTCTCTCAGCTGACTGGGTGTCTAGTAGGAATGAATGTAACTCTGAGTCTCCTCCACTCTCTCTCAGCTGGCTGGGTGTCTAGTAGGAATGAATGTAACTCTGAGTCTCCTCCACTCTCTCTCAGCTGACTGGGTGTCTAGTAGGAATGAATGTAACTCTGAGTCTCCTCCACTCTCTCTCAGCTGACTGTGTCTAGTAGGAATGAATGTAACTCTGAGTCTCCTCCACTCTCTCTCAGCTGACTGGGTGTCTAGTAGGAATGAATGTAACTCTGAGTCTCCTCCACTCTCTCTCAGCTGACTGGGTGTCTAGTAGGAATGAATGTAACTCTGAGTCTCCTCCACTCTCTCTCAGCTGACTGGGTGTCTAGTAGGAATGAATGTAACTCTGAGTCTCCTCCACTCTCTCTCAGCTGACTGGGTGTCTAGTAGGAATGAATGTAACTCTGAGTCTCCTCCACTCTCTCTCAGCTGACTGGGTGTCTAGTAGGAATGAATGTAACTCTGAGTCTCCTCCACTCTCTCTCAGCTGACTGGGTGTCTAGTAGGAATGAATGTAACTCTGAGTCTCCTCCACTCTCTCTCAGCTGACTGGGTGTCTAGTAGGAATGAATGTAACTCTGAGTCTCCTCCCTCTCTCTCAGCTGACTGGGTGTCTAGTAGGAATGAATGTAACTCTGAGTCTCCTCCACTCTCTCTCAGCTGACTGGGTGTCTAGTAGGAATGAATGTAACTCTGAGTCTCCTCCACTCTCTCTCAGCTGACTGGGTGTCTAGTAGGAATGAATGTAACTCTGAGTCTCCTCCACTCTCTCTCAGCTGACTGGGTGTCTAGTAGGAATGAATGTAACTCTGAGTCTCCTCCACTCTCTCTCAGCTGACTGGGTGTCTAGTAGGAATGAATGTAACTCTGAGTCTCCTCCACTCTCTCTCAGCTGACTGGGTGTCTAGTAGGAATGAATGTAACTCTGAGTCTCCTCCACTCTCTCTCAGCTGACTGGGTGTCTAGTAGGAATGAATGTAACTCTGAGTCTCCTCCACTCTCTCTCAGCTGACTGGGTGTCTAGTAGGAATGAATGTAACTCTGAGTCTCCTCCACTCTCTCTCAGCTGACTGGGTGTCTAGTAGGAATGAATGTAACTCTGAGTCTCCTCCACTCTCTCTCAGCTGACTGGGTGTCTAGTAGGAATGAATGTAACTCTGAGTCTCCTCCACTCTCTCTCAGCTGACTGTGTGTCTAGTAGGAATGAATGTAACTCTGAGTCTCCTCCACTCTCTCTCAGCTGACTGGGTGTCTAGTAGGAATGAATGTAACTCTGAGTCTCCTCCACTCTCTCTCAGCTGACTGGGTGTCTAGTAGGAATGAATGTAACTCTGAGTCTCCTCCACTCTCTCTCAGCTGACTGGGTGTCTAGTAGGAATGAATGTAACTCTGAGTCTCCTCCACTCTCTCTCAGCTGACTGGGTGTCTAGTAGGAATGAATGTAACTCTGAGTCTCCTCCACTCTCTCTCAGCTGACTGGGTGTCTAGTAGGAATGAATGTAACTCTGAGTCTCCTCCACTCTCTCTCAGCTGACTGGGTGTCTAGTAGGAATGAATGTAACTCTGAGTCTCCTCCACTCTCTCTCAGCTGACTGGGTGTCTAACATCAGAATGAATGTAACTCTGAGTCTCCTCCACTCTCTCTCAGCTGACTGGGTGTCTAGTAGGAATGAATGTAACTCTGAGTCTCCTCCACTCTCTCTCAGCTGACTGGGTGTCTAGTAGGAATGAATGTAACTCTGAGTCTCCTCCACTCTCTCTCAGCTGACTGGGTGTCTAGTAGGAATGAATCTAACTCTGAGTCTCCTCCACTCTCTCTCAGCTGACTGGGTGTCTAGTAGGAATGAATGTAACTCTGAGTCTCCTCCACTCTCTCTCAGCTGACTGACTGTGTGTCTAGTAGGAATGAATGTAACTCTGAGTCTCCTCCACTCTCTCTCAGCTGACTGGGTGTCTAGTAGGAATGAATGTAACTCTGAGTCTCCTCCACTCTCTCTCAGCTGGCTGGGTGTCTAGTAGGAATGAATGTAACTCTGAGTCTCCTCCACTCTCTCTCAGCTGACTGGGTGTCTAGTAGGAATGAATGTAACTCTGAGTCTCCTCCACTCTCTCTCAGCTGACTGGGTGTCTAGTAGGAATAAATCTAACTCTGAGTCTCCTCCACTCTCTCTCAGCTGACTGGGTGTCTAGTAGGAATGAATGTAACTCTGAGTCTCCTCCACTCTCTCTCAGCTGACTGGGTGTCTAGTAGGAATGAATGTAACTCTGAGTCTCCTCCACTCTCTCTCAGCTGACTGGGTGTCTAGTAGGAATGAATGTAACTCTGAGTCTCCTCCACTCTCTCTCAGCTGGCTGGGTGTCTAGTAGGAATGAATGTAACTCTGAGTCTCCTCCACTCTCTCTCAGCTGACTGGGTGTCTAGTAGGAATGAATGTAACTCTGAGTCTCCTCCACTCTCTCTCAGCTGACTGGGTGTCTAGTAGGAATGAATGTAACTCTGAGTCTCCTCCACTCTCTCAGCTGACTGGGTGTCTAGTAGGAATGAATGTAACTCTGAGTCTCCTCCACTCTCTCTCAGCTGACTGGGTGTCTAGTAGGAATGAATGTAACTCTGAGTCTCCTCCACTCTCTCTCAGCTGACTGGGTGTCTAGTAGGAATGAATGTAACTCTGAGTCTCCTCCACTCTCTCTCAGCTGGCTGGGTGTCTAGTAGGAATGAATGTAACTCTGAGTCTCCTCCACTCTCTCTCAGCTGACTGGGTGTCTAGTAGGAATGAATGTAACTCTGAGTCTCCTCCACTCTCTCTCAGCTGACTGGGTGTGGAATGAATGTAACTCTGAGTCTCCTCCACTCTCTCTCAGCTGACTGGGTGTCTAGTAGGAATGAATGTAACTCTGAGTCTCCTCCACTCTCTCTCAGCTGACTGGGTGTCTAGTAGGAATGAATGTAACTCTGAGTCTCCTCCACTCTCTCTCAGCTGACTGGGTGTCTAGTAGGAATGAATGTAACTCTGAGTCTCCTCCACTCTCTCTCAGCTGACTGGGTGTCTAGTAGGAATGAATGTAACTCTGAGTCTCCTCCACTCTCTCTCAGCTGACTGGGTGTCTAGTAGGAATGAATGTAACTCTGAGTCTCCTCCACTCTCTCTCAGCTGACTGACTGGGTGTCTAGTAGGAATGAATGTAACTCTGAGTCTCCTCCACTCTCTCTCAGCTGACTGGGTGTCTAGTAGGAATGAATGTAACTCTGAGTCTCCTCCACTCTCTCTCAGCTGGCTGGGTGTCTAGTAGGAATGAATGTAACTCTGAGTCTCCTCCACTCTCTCTCAGCTGACTGGGTGTCTAGTAGGAATGAATGTAACTCTGAGTCTCCTCCACTCTCTCTCAGCTGACTGGGTGTCTAGTAGGAATAAATGTAACTCTGAGTCTCCTCCACTCTCTCTCAGCTGACTGGGTGTCTAGTAGGAATGAATGTAACTCTGAGTCTCCTCCACTCTCTCTCAGCTGACTGGGTGTCTAGTAGGAATGAATCTAACTCTGAGTCTCCTCCACTCTCTCTCAGCTGACTGGGTGTCTAGTAGGAATGAATGTAACTCTGAGTCTCCTCCACTCTCTCTCAGCTGACTGGGTGTCTAGTAGGAATGAATGTAACTCTGAGTCTCCTCCACTCTCTCTCAGCTGACTGGGTGTCTAGTAGGAATGAATGTAACTCTGAGTCTCCTCCACTCTCTCTCAGCTGACTGGGTGTCTAGTAGGAATGAATGTAACTCTGAGTCTCCTCCACTCTCTCTCAGCTGACTGGGTGTCTAGTAGGAATGAATGTAACTCTGAGTCTCCTCCTCTCTCTCAGCTGACTGGGTGTCTAGTAGGAATGAATGTAACTCTGAGTCTCCTCCACTCTCTCTCAGCTGACTGGGTGTCTAGTAGGAATAAATGTAACTCTGAGTCTCCTCCACTCTCTCTCAGCTGACTGGGTGTCTAGTAGGAATGAATGTAACTCTGAGTCTCCTCCACTCTCTCTCAGCTGACTGGGTGTCTAGTAGGAATGAATGTAACTCTGAGTCTCCTCCACTCTCTCTCAGCTGACTGGGTGTCTAGTAGGAATGAATGTAACTCTGAGTCTCCTCCACTCTCTCTCAGCTGACTGGGTGTCTAGTAGGAATGAATGTAACTCTGAGTCTCCTCCACTCTCTCTCAGCTGACTGGGTGTCTAGTAGGAATGAATGTAACTCTGAGTCTCCTCCACTCTCTCTCAGCTGACTGGGTGTCTAGTAGGAATGAATGTAACTCTGAGTCTCCTCCACTCTCTCTCAGCTGACTGGGTGTCTAGTAGGAATGAATGTAACTCTGAGTCTCCTCCACTCTCTCTCAGCTGACTGGGTGTCTAGTAGGAATGAATGTAACTCTGAGTCTCCTCCACTCTCTCTCAGCTGACTGGGTGTCTAGTAGGAATGAATGTAACTCTGAGTCTCCTCCACTCTCTCTCAGCTGACTGGGTGTCTAGTAGGAATGAATGTAACTCTGAGTCTCCTCCACTCTCTCTCAGCTGACTGGGTGTCTAGTAGGAATGAATGTAACTCTGAGTCTCCTCCACTCTCTCTCAGCTGACTGGGTGTCTAGTAGGAATGAATGTAACTCTGAGTCTCCTCCACTCTCTCTCAGCTGACTGGGTGTCTAGTAGGAATGAATGTAACTCTGAGTCTCCTCCACTCTCTCTCAGCTGACTGGGTGTCTAGTAGGAATGAATGTAACTCTGAGTCTCCTCCACTCTCTCTCAGCTGGCTGGGTGTCTAGTAGGAATGAATGTAACTCTGAGTCTCCTCCACTCTCTCTCAGCTGACTGGGTGTCTAGTAGGAATGAATGTAACTCTGAGTCTCCTCCACTCTCTCTCAGCTGACTGGGTGTCTAGTAGGAATGAATGTAACTCTGAGTCTCCTCCACTCTCTCTCAGCTGACTGGGTGTCTAGTAGGAATGAATGTAACTCTGAGTCTCCTCCACTCTCTCTCAGCTGACTGGGTGTCTAGTAGGAATGAATGTAACTCTGAGTCTCCTCCACTCTCTCTCAGCTGGCTGGGTGTCTAGTAGGAATGAATGTAACTCTGAGTCTCCTCCACTCTCTCTCAGCTGGCTGTGTGTCTAGTAGGAATGAATGTAACTCTGAGTCTCCTCCACTCTCTCTCAGCTGGCTGGGTGTCTAGTAGGAATGAATGTAACTCTGAGTCTCCTCCACTCTCTCTCAGCTGACTGGGTGTCTAGTAGGAATGAATGTAACTCTGAGTCTCCTCCTCTCTCTCAGCTGACTGGGTGTCTAGTAGGAATGAATGTAACTCTGAGTCTCCTCCACTCTCTCTCAGCTGACTGGGTGTCTAGTAGGAATGAATGTAACTCTGAGTCTCCTCCACTCTCTCTCAGCTGGCTGTGTGTCTAGTAGGAATGAATGTAACTATGAGTCTCCTCCACTCTCTCTCAGCTGACTGGGTGTCTAGTAGGAATGAATGTAACTCTGAGTCTCCTCCACTCTCTCTCAGCTGGCTGGGTGTCTAGTAGGAATGAATGTAACTCTGAGTCTCCTCCACTCTCTCTCAGCTGACTGGGTGTCTAGTAGGAATGAATGTAACTCTGAGTCTCCTCCACTCTCTCTCAGCTGGCTGGGTGTCTAGTAGGAATGAATGTAACTCTGAGTCTCCTCCACTCTCTCTCAGCTGACTGGGTGTCTAGTAGGAATGAATGTAACTCTGAGTCTCCTCCACTCTCTCTCAGCTGACTGGGTGTCTAGTAGGAATGAATGTAACTCTGAGTCTCCTCCACTCTCTCTCAGCTGACTGGGTGTCTAGTAGGAATGAATGTAACTCTGAGTCTCCTCCACTCTCTCTCAGCTGACTGGGTGTCTAGTAGGAATGAATGTAACTCTGAGTCTCCTCCACTCTCTCTCAGCTGACTGGGTGTCTAGTAGGAATGAATGTAACTCTGAGTCTCCTCCACTCTCTCTCAGCTGACTGGGTGTCTAGTAGGAATGAATGTAACTCTGAGTCTCCTCCACTCTCTCTCAGCTGACTGGGTGTCTAGTAGGAATGAATGTAACTCTGAGTCTCCTCCACTCTCTCTCAGCTGACTGGGTGTCTAGTAGGAATGAATGTAACTCTGAGTCTCCTCCACTCTCTCTCAGCTGACTGGGTGTCTAGTAGGAATGAATGTAACTCTGAGTCTCCTCCACTCTCTCTCAGCTGACTGGGTGTCTAGTAGGAATGAATGTAACTCTGAGTCTCCTCCACTCTCTCTCAGCTGGCTGTGTGTCTAGTAGGAATGAATGTAACTATGAGTCTCCTCCACTCTCTCTCAGCTGACTGGGTGTCTAGTAGGAATGAATGTAACTCTGAGTCTCCTCCACTCTCTCTCAGCTGACTGGGTGTCTAGTAGGAATGAATGTAACTCTGAGTCTCCTCCACTCTCTCTCAGCTGACTGGGTGTCTAGTAGGAATGAATGTAACTCTGAGTCTCCTCCACTCTCTCTCAGCTGACTGGGTGTCTAGTAGGAATGAATGTAACTCTGAGTCTCCTCCACTCTCTCTCAGCTGGCTGGGTGTCTAGTAGGAATGAATGTAACTCTGAGTCTCCTCCTCTCTCTCAGCTGACTGGGTGTCTAGTAGGAATGAAGCTGAGTCTCCTCCACTCTCTCTCAGCTGGCTGGGTGTCTAGTAGGAATGAATGTAACTCTGAGTCTCCTCCACTCTCTCTCAGCTGACTGGGTGTCTAGTAGAAATGAATGTAACTCTGAGTCTCCTCCACTCTCTCTCAGCTGACTGTGTATCTAACATCAGAATGAATGTAACTCTGAGTCTCCTCCACTCTCTCTCACCTGGCTGGGTGTCTAGTAGGAATGAATGTAACTCTGAGTCTCCTCCACTCTCTCTCAGCTGACTGGGTGTCTAGTAGGAATGAATGTAACTCTGAGTCTCCTCCACTCTCTCTCAGCTGACTGGGTGTCTAGTAGGAATGAATCTAACTCTGAGTCTCCTCCACTCTCTCTCAGCTGACTGGGTGTCTAGTAGGAATGAATCTAACTCTGAGTCTCCTCCACTCTCTCTCAGCTGACTGGGTGTCTAGTAGGAATGAATGTAACTCTGAGTCTCCTCCACTCTCTCTCAGCTGACTGACTGTGTGTCTAGTAGGAATGAATGTAACTCTGAGTCTCCTCCACTCTCTCTCAGCTGACTGGGTGTCTAGTAGGAATGAATGTAACTCTGAGTCTCCTCCACTCTCTCTCAGCTGGCTGGCTGGGTGTCTAGTAGGAATGAATGTAACTCTGAGTCTCCTCCACTCTCTCTCAGCTGACTGGGTGTCTAGTAGAAATGAATGTAACTCTGAGTCTCCCCCACTCTCTCTCAGCTGACTGGGTGTCTAGTAGGAATAAATCTAACTCTGAGTCTCCTCCACTCTCTCTCAGCTGACTGGGTGTCTAGTAGGAATGAATCTAACTCTGAGTCTCCTCCACTCTCTCTCAGCTGACTGGGTGTCTAGTAGGAATGAATGTAACTCTGAGTCTCCTCCACTCTCTCTCAGCTGACTGGGTGTCTAGTAGGAATGAATGTAACTCTGAGTCTCCTCCACTCTCTCTCAGCTGACTGGGTGTCTAGTAGGAATGAATGTAACTCTGAGTCTCCTCCACTCTCTCTCAGCTGACTGGGTGTCTAGTAGGAATGAATGTAACTCTGAGTCTCCTCCACTCTCTCTCAGCTGACTGGGTGTCTAGTAGGAATGAATGTAACTCTGAGTCTCCTCCACTCTCTCTCAGCTGACTGGGTGTCTAGTAGGAATGAATGTAACTCTGAGTCTCCTCCACTCTCTCTCAGCTGACTGGGTGTCTAGTAGGAATGAATCTAACTCTGAGTCTCCTCCACTCTCTCTCAGCTGACTGGGTGTCTAGTAGGAATGAATGTAACTCTGAGTCTCCTCCACTCTCTCTCAGCTGACTGGGTGTCTAGTAGGAATGAATGTAACTCTGAGTCTCCTCCACTCTCTCTCAGCTGACTGGGTGTCTAGTAGGAATGAATGTAACTCTGAGTCTCCTCCACTCTCTCTCAGCTGACTGGGTGTCTAGTAGGAATGAATGTAACTCTGAGTCTCCTCCACTCTCTCTCAGCTGACTGGGTGTCTAGTAGGAATGAATGTAACTCTGAGTCTCCTCCACTCTCTCTCAGCTGGCTGGGTGTCTAGTAGGAATGAATGTAACTCTGAGTCTCCTCCACTCTCTCTCAGCTGACTGGGTGTCTAGTAGGAATGAATGTAACTCTGAGTCTCCTCCACTCTCTCTCAGCTGGCTGGGTGTCTAGTAGGAATGAATGTAACTCTGAGTCTCCTCCACTCTCTCTCAGCTGCTGGGTGTCTAGTAGGAATGAATGTAACTCTGAGTCTCCTCCACTCTCTCTCAGCTGACTGGGTGTCTAGTAGGAATGAATGTAACTCTGAGTCTCCTCCACTCTCTCTCAGCTGACTGGGTGTCTAGTAGGAATGAATGTAACTCTGAGTCTCCTCCACTCTCTCTCAGCTGACTGGGTGTCTAGTAGGAATGAATGTAACTCTGAGTCTCCTCCACTCTCTCTCAGCTGGCTGGGTGTCTAGTAGGAATGAATGTAACTCTGAGTCTCCTCCACTCTCTCTCAGCTGACAGGGTGTCTAGTAGGAATGAATGTAACTCTGAGTCTCCTCCACTCTCTCTCAGCTGACTGGGTGTCTAGTAGGAATGAATGTAACTCTGAGTCTCCTCCACTCTCTCTCAGCTGACTGGGTGTCTAGTAGGAATGAATGTAACTCTGAGTCTCCTCCACTCTCTCTCAGCTGACTGGGTGTCTAGTAGGAATGAATGTAACTCTGAGTCTCCTCCACTCTCTCTCAGCTGACTGGGTGTCTAGTAGGAATGAATGTAACTCTGAGTCTCCTCCACTCTCTCAGCTGACTGGGTGTCTAGTAGGAATGAATGTAACTCTGAGTCTCCTCCACTCTCTCTCAGCTGACTGGGTGTCTAGTAGGAATGAATGTAACTCTGAGTCTCCTCCACTCTCTCTCAGCTGACTGTGTGTCTAGTAGGAATGAATGTAACTCTGAGTCTCCTCCACTCTCTCTCAGCTGGCTGGGTGTCTAGTAGGAATGAATGTAACTCTGAGTCTCCTCCACTCTCTCTCAGCTGACTGGGTGTCTAGTAGGAATGAATGTAACTCTGAGTCTCCTCCACTCTCTCTCAGCTGACTGGGTGTCTAGTAGGAATGAATGTAACTCTGAGTCTCCTCCACTCTCTCTCAGCTGACTGGGTGTCTAGTAGGAATGAATCTAACTCTGAGTCTCCTCCACTCTCTCTCAGCTGACTGGGTGTCTAGTAGGAATGAATGTAACTCTGAGTCTCCTCCACTCTCTCTCAGCTGACTGACTGTGTGTCTAGTAGGAATGAATGTAACTCTGAGTCTCCTCCACTCTCTCTCAGCTGACTGGGTGTCTAGTAGGAATGAATGTAACTCTGAGTCTCCTCCACTCTCTGTCAGCTGGCTGGCTGGGTGTCTAGTAGGAATGAATGTAACTCTGAGTCTCCTCCACTCTCTCTCAGCTGACTGGGTGTCTAGTAGAAATGAATGTAACTCTGAGTCTCCCCCACTCTCTCTCAGCTGACTGGGTGTCTAGTAGGAATAAATCTAACTCTGAGTCTCCTCCACTCTCTCTCAGCTGACTGGGTGTCTAGTAGGAATGAATCTAACTCTGAGTCTCCTCCACTCTCTCTCACCTGGCTGGGTGTCTAGTAGGAATGAATGTAACTCTGAGTCTCCTCCACTCTCTCTCAGCTGACTGGGTGTCTAGTAGGAATGAATGTAACTCTGAGTCTCCTCCACTCTCTCTCAGCTGACTGGGTGTCTAGTAGGAATAAATCTAACTCTGAGTCTCCTCCACTCTCTCTCAGCTGACTGGGTGTCTAGTAGGAATGAATCTAACTCTGAGTCTCCTCCACTCTCTCTCAGCTGACTGGGTGTCTAGTAGGAATGAATGTAACTCTGAGTCTCCTCCACTCTCTCTCAGCTGACTGACTGTGTGTCTAGTAGGAATGAATGTAACTCTGAGTCTCCTCCACTCTCTCTCAGCTGACTGGGTGTCTAGTAGGAATGAATGTAACTCTGAGTCTCCTCCACTCTCTCTCAGCTGGCTGGCTGGGTGTCTAGTAGGAATGAATGTAACTCTGAGTCTCCTCCACTCTCTCTCAGCTGACTGGGTGTCTAGTAGAAATGAATGTAACTCTGAGTCTCCCCCACTCTCTCTCAGCTGACTGGGTGTCTAGTAGGAATAAATCTAACTCTGAGTCTCCTCCACTCTCTCTCAGCTGACTGGGTGTCTAGTAGGAATGAATCTAACTCTGAGTCTCCTCCACTCTCTCTCAGCTGACTGGGTGTCTAGTAGGAATGAATGTAACTCTGAGTCTCCTCCACTCTCTCTCAGCTGACTGGGTGTCTAGTAGGAATGAATGTAACTCTGAGTCTCCTCCACTCTCTCTCAGCTGACTGGGTGTCTAGTAGGAATGAATCTAACTCTGAGTCTCCTCCACTCTCTCTCAGCTGACTGGGTGTCTAGTAGGAATGAATGTAACTCTGAGTCTCCTCCACTCTCTCTCAGCTGACTGACTGTGTGTCTAGTAGGAATGAATGTAACTCTGAGTCTCCTCCACTCTCTCTCAGCTGACTGGGTGTCTAGTAGGAATGAATGTAACTCTGAGTCTCCTCCACTCTCTCTCAGCTGGCTGGGTGTCTAGTAGGAATGAATGTAACTCTGAGTCTCCTCCACTCTCTCTCAGCTGGCTGTGTGTCTAGTAGGAATGAATGTAACTCTGAGTCTCCTCCACTCTCTCTCAGCTGACTGGGTGTCTAGTAGGAATAAATGTAACTCTGAGTCTCCTCCACTCTCTCTCAGCTGGCTGTGTGTCTAGTAGGAATGAATGTAACTCTGAGTCTCCTCCACTCTCTCTCAGCTGACTGACTGTGTGTCTAGTAGGAATGAATGTAACTCTGAGTCTCCTCCACTCTCTCTCAGCTGGCTGGGTGTCTAGTAGGAATGAATGTAACTCTGAGTCTCCTCCACTCTCTCTCAGCTGACTGGGTGTCTAGTAGGAATGAATGTAACTCTGAGTCTCCTCCACTCTCTCTCAGCTGGCTGGGTGTCTAGTAGGAATGAATGTAACTCTGAGTCTCCTCCACTCTCTCTCAGCTGGCTGGGTGTCTAGTAGGAATGAATGTAACTCTGAGTCTCCTCCACTCTCTCTCAGCTGACTGGGTGTCTAGTAGGAATGAATGTAACTCTGAGTCTCCTCCACTCTCTCTCAGCTGACTGGGTGTCTAGTAGGAATGAATGTAACTCTGAGTCTCCTCCACTCTCTCTCAGCTGGCTGGGTGTCTAGTAGGAATGAATGTAACTCTGAGTCTCCTCCACTCTCTCTCAGCTGACTGGGTGTCTAGTAGAAATGAATGTAACTCTGAGTCTCCTCCACTCTCTCTCAGCTGACTGACTGTGTATCTAGTAGGAATGAATGTAACTCTGAGTCTCCTCCACTCTCTCTCAGCTGACTGTGTGTCTAGTAGGAATGAATGTAACTCTGAGTCTCCTCCACTCTCTCTCAGCTGGCTGGGTGTCTAGTAGGAATGAATGTAACTCTGAGTCTCCTCCACTCTCTCTCAGCTGACTGGGTGTCTAGTAGAATGAATGTAACTCTGAGTCTCCTCCACTCTCTCTCAGCTGACTGTGTGTCTAGTAGGAATGAATGTAACTCTGAGTCTCCTCCATTCTCTCTCAGCTGACTGGGTGTCTAGTAGGAATGAATGTAACTCTGAGTCTCCTCCACTCTCTCTCTCAGCTGACTGGGTGTCTAGTAGGAATGAATGTAACTCTGAGTCTCCTCCACTCTCTCTCAGCTGACTGGGTGTCTAGTAGGAATGAATGTAACTCTGAGTCTCCTCCACTCTCTCTCAGCTGACTGGGTGTCTAGTAGGAATGAATGTAACTCTGAGTCTCCTCCACTCTCTCTCAGCTGACTGGGTGTCTAGTAGGAATGAATCTAACTCTGAGTCTCCTCCACTCTCTCTCAGCTGACTGGGTGTCTAGTAGGAATGAATGTAACTCTGAGTCTCCTCCACTCTCTCTCAGCTGACTGTGTGTCTAGTAGGAATGAATGTAACTCTGAGTCTCCTCCACTCTCTCTCAGCTGACTGGGTGTCTAGTAGAAATGAATGTAACTCTGAGTCTCCTCCACTCTCTCTCAGCTGACTGTGTATCTAGTAGGAATGAATGTAACTCTGAGTCTCCCCCACTCTCTCTCAGCTGACTGTGTGTCTAGTAGGAATGAATGTAACTCTGAGTCTCCTCCACTCTCTCTCAGCTGGCTGGGTCTCTAGTAGGAATGAATGTAACTCTGAGTCTCCTCCACTCTCTCTCAGCTGGCTGGGTCTCTAGTAGGAATGAATGTAACTCTGAGTCTCCTCCACTCTCTCTCAGCTGACTGGGTGTCTAGTAGGAATGAATCTAACTCTGAGTCTCCTCCACTCTCTCTCAGCTGACTGGGTGTCTAGTAGGAATGAATGTAACTCTGAGTCTCCTCCACTCTCTCTCAGCTGACTGACTGTGTGTCTAGTAGGAATGAATGTAACTCTGAGTCTCCTCCACTCTCTCTCAGCTGACTGGGTGTCTAGTAGGAATGAATGTAACTCTGAGTCTCCTCCACTCTCTCTCAGCTGGCTGGCTGGGTGTCTAGTAGGAATGAATGTAACTCTGAGTCTCCTCCACTCTCTCTCAGCTGACTGGGTGTCTAGTAGAAATGAATGTAACTCTGAGTCTCCCCCACTCTCTCTCAGCTGACTGGGTGTCTAGTAGGAATAAATCTAACTCTGAGTCTCCTCCACTCTCTCTCAGCTGACTGGGTGTCTAGTAGGAATGAATCTAACTCTGAGTCTCCTCCACTCTCTCTCACCTGGCTGGGTGTCTAGTAGGAATGAATGTAACTCTGAGTCTCCTCCACTCTCTCTCAGCTGGCTGGGTGTCTAGTAGGAATGAATGTAACTCTGAGTCTCCTCCACTCTCTCTCAGCTGGCTGTGTGTCTAGTAGGAATGAATGTAACTCTGAGTCTCCTCCACTCTCTCAGCTGGCTGGGTGTCTAGTAGGAATGAATGTAACTCTGAGTCTCCTCCACTCTCTCTCAGCTGACTGGGTGTCTAGTAGGAATGAATGTAACTCTGAGTCTCCTCCACTCTCTCTCAGCTGACTGGGTGTCTAGTAGGAATGAATGTAACTCTGAGTCTCCTCCACTCTCTCTCAGCTGACTGGGTGTCTAGTAGGAATGAATGTAACTCTGAGTCTCCTCCACTCTCTCTCAGCTGGCTGTGTGTCTAGTAGGAATGAATGTAACTCTGAGTCTCCTCCACTCTCTCTCAGCTGACTGGGTGTCTAGTAGGAATGAATGTAACTCTGAGTCTCCTCCACTCTCTCTCAGCTGGCTGGGTGTCTAGTAGGAATGAATGTAACTCTGAGTCTCCTCCACTCTCTCTCAGCTGACTGGGTGTCTAGTAGAAATGAATGTAACTCTGAGTCTCCTCCACTCTCTCTCAGCTGACTGACTGTGTATCTAGTAGGAATGAATGTAACTCTGAGTCTCCTCCACTCTCTCTCAGCTGACTGGGTGTCTAGTAGGAATGAATGTAACTCTGAGTCTCCTCTCCACTGGGTCTCTAGTAGGAATGAATGTAACTCAGCTGACTGGGTGTCTAGTAGGAATGAATGTAACTCTGAGTTTCCTCCACTCTCTCTCAGCTGACTGGGTGTCTAGTAGGAATGAATCTAACTCTGAGTCTCCTCCAGTCTCTCTCAGCTGACTGGGTGTCTAGTAGGAATGAATGTAACTCTGAGTCTCCTCCACTCTCTCTCAGCTGACTGACTGTGTGTCTAGTAGGAATGAATGTAACTCTGAGTCTCCTCCACTCTCTCTCAGCTGACTGGGTGTCTAGTAGGAATGAATGTAACTCTGAGTCTCCTCCACTCTCTCTCAGCTGGCTGGCTGGGTGTCTAGTAGGAATGAATGTAACTCTGAGTCTCCTCCACTCTCTCTCAGCTGACTGGGTTTCTAGTAGAAATGAATGTAACTCTGAGTCTCCCCCACTCTCTCTCAGCTGACTGGGTGTCTAGTAGGAATAAATCTAACTCTGAGTCTCCTCCACTCTCTCAGCTGACTGGGTGTCTAGTAGGAATGAATCTAACTCTGAGTCTCCTCCACTCTCTCTCACCTGGCTGGGTGTCTAGTAGGAATGAATGTAACTCTGAGTCTCTCCACTCTCTCTCAGCTGGCTGGGTGTCTAGTAGGAATGAAATGTAACTCTGAGTCTCCTCCACTCTCTCAGCTGGCTGTGTGTCTAGTAGTGAATGAATGTAACTCTGAGTCTCCTCCACTCTCTCAGCTGGCTCAGTGTCTAGTAGGAATGAATGTAACTCTGAGTCTCCTCCACTCTCTCTCAGCTGATCAGTGTCTAGTAGGAATGAATGTAACTCTGAGTCTCTCCACTTTCTCTCAGCTGACTGGGTGTCTAGTAGGAATGAATGTAACTCTGAGTCTCCTCCACTCTCTCTCAGCTGACTGGGTGTCTAGTAGGAAATGTCGTAACTCTGAGTCTCCTCCACTCTCTCTCAGCTGACTGACTGTGTATCTAGTAGGAATGAATGTAACTCTGAGTCTCCTCCACTCTCTCTCAGCTGACTGTGTGTCTAGTAGGAAATGAATCTAACTCTGAGTCTCCTCCATCTCTCTCAGCTGACTGGGTGTCTAGTAGGAATGAATGTAACTCTGAGTCTCCTCCACTCTCTCTCAGCTGGCTGACTGTGTGTCTAGTAGGAATGAATGTAACTCTGAGTCTCCTCCACTTCTCTCAGCTGACTGGGTGTCTAGTAGGAATGAATGCTAACTCTGAGTCTCCTCCACTCTCTGTCAGCTGGCTGGCTGGGTGTCTAGTAG
>NC_088405.1:198572-231072 GCF_034236695.1 Oncorhynchus nerka
TAGAGTCATGACTACATGGAACTCTATTCCACAGTACTACATAGAGCCATGACTACATGGAACTCTATTCCACAGTACTACATAGAGCCATGACTACATGGAACTCTATTCCACAGTACTACATAGAGCCATGACTACATGGAACTCTATTCCACAGTACTACATAGAGCCATGACTACATGGAACTCTATTCCACAGTACTACATAGAGCCATGACTACATGGAACTCTATTCCACAGTACTACATAGAGCCATGACTACATGGAACTCTATTCCACAGTACTACATAGAGCCATGACTGCAACCAAGAGCCCACAGTACTACATAGAGCCAAGGACTACATGGAACTCTATTCCACAGTACTACACAGAGCCATGACTACATGGAACTCTATTCCACAGTACTACATAGAGCCATGACTACATGGAACTCTATTCCACAGTACTACATAGAGCCATGACTACATGGAACTCTATTCCACAGTACTACATAGAGCCATGACTACATGGAACTCTATTACACAGTCCTACATAGAGCCATGACTACATGGAACTATATTCCACAGTACTACATAGAGACATGACTACATGGAACTCTATTCCACAATACTACATAGAGTCATGACTACATGGAACTCTATTCCACAGTACTACATAGAGCCATGACTACATGGAACTCTATTCCACAGTACTACATAGAGCCATGACTACATGGAACTCTATTCCACAGTACTACATAGAGCCATGACTACATGGAACTCTATTCCACAGTACTATAGAGTCATGACTACATGGAACTCTATTCCACAGTACTACACAGAGCCATGACTACATGGAACTCTATTCCACAGTACTACATAGAGCCATGACTACATGAACTCTATTCCACAGTACTACATAGAGCCATGACTACATGGAACTCTATTCCACAGTACTACATAGAGCCATGACTACATGGAACTCTATTCCACAGTACTACATAGAGCCATGACTACATGGAACTCTATTCCACAGTACTACACAGAGCCATGACTACATGGAACTCTATTCCACAGTACTACACAGAGCCATGACTACATGGAACTCTATTCCACAGTACTACACAGAGCCATGACTACATGGAACTCTATTCCACAGTACTACACAGAGCCATGACTACATGGAACTCTATTCCACAGTACTACACAGAGCCATGACTACATGGTAACTGATGCAGCAGTAGAATCTGATTTAAGAAACAGATCAAAAATACACCTCATTGAACATTGGGGACTTTAGAGACACACACACACACACACACACACACACACACACACACACACACACACACACACACACACATGGATTGTGTTGTAGTAGAGTAGTGGCCGGAGGGCACACAATGTATTGTGAAATCTGTTGTAAAATGTATTTTAATGTTTTTAAAAAATGGTATTATTATGTATGTTACTGCCTTCGTTTGTGCTGGACCACAGGAAGAGTAGCGGCTGCCTTGTACAGTCTGACTTGTGATGGGACTGTTCACCAAAAGTGAGCCTTTATGTTAGATTCCTAGGGGCTACTTTCACCAACTACCTCGTACCCCTCTACACACTGACTCGCTAAGTCACTCCTTGTATAGCCTCGTTATTGCTATTTTATTGAGTAACGTTAACTATTTGCTTGTTTTATTTTTATTTAAGACATTCTTACGTTTTCAATCTGTATTGTTGGTTAATAGCTCGTAAATAATTGTTCCACGGTCAAATCTACACCTGTTGTATTCGGCGCAAGCGACAAATACAATTTGAACTCCGTGTTTACTTGGTAAGTTATGCAGTGAAAGTTAGCCAGTTAGCAGATAGTTGTAAACTGACTTTGACCTTCTGCCAGCCTGACAAGATAACATTAGCCAAATGACAAGCTTGCTACCAGAATATTACTGTGAATACTTGTGTTTCTCTTGTTTGACAGACTGCGGTTGTCCTAAATAACAGAATTACTACATTCATGTAAAGCTAGATAGCAAGATGGCTAACTATTTCATTTGAGCTAGTACCACTAACTAACCCGTTAGCTTGGCTAACTATTAAGGTCATTTGCAGGGCCTGCGATGGACTAACAACTGACTGTAACCCCCGATAAGACCCCAAAACGTACCATTCTGGAGAAGATGACTGCAGGACTGTGCTTTGTGTTGGAAAGGCTCCTCTGCAACGCCTGGAGGTTGCAGTTCAATCGCAGGACGTTTCTCAAAGAGAGATACATTGCGTTATTAACCCAGCTGTCCCTTCAGACCAGGGCGGAACTAAAAATGAGCCAACTACACGTCTGTGTTAGGGGGGCGGAAACATATATTTGCAACATTTCTTGTGCACGTGAGGGGGGGGGGGGTAATCATTTAAAGCAGCACACCGAATCAAAAGCGATATAAAATGTTATACTACATTTGACTGTCTTCGTGCCGTTGAAACAAGTGACGTTGTTTGATATTACTGTATTTGTCATTACATTTTTAGGCGTTTTGGTTTGTCTAAACTTGTGTTGGGAAAATGCAAATGTGTAAGCGATCATGTATCCTGTATAGTCGCTAGTGGGCGCTATTAACATGTCTTTTTGACGGATCTCCACGTCAAAAAGAATTTTAAATAGCGGACACGCGGCTTTCCAGGCTAGAAATCATGCAATGTTGAGTCCTAAACTGCTATCTCTAATAACTGATAGGCACAGAGGGATAGGTGAGCACTGCAGCTACCAATTTAATTGTCTAAACTTGAATTTATGCTATGAGGATTTTCAGGCTAAGTTGTTTTAAGCCTTTGTGTGTTGTTTGTTGATGTAGCAGTACTAACTTTAGACCGTCCCCTCGCCCATACCCGGGCGTGAACCAGGGACCCTCTGCACACATCAACAACAATCGATGGGCACATCGTTCCACAAAAGCCGCGGCTCTTGCAGAGCAAGGGGAACTGCTACTTCAAGGTCTCAGGGCAAGTGACGTCACCGATTGAAACGCTATTACATTGCCGCCTGAGAGGAGTCCCCAGATCAGTTTTTCAGAGTTGCCACCACTCCTGCTTTTACTTGAGCAGGAACATAAAAGTAAGGCATGTGATCCATTAGAAATTGTGAAATTGAATTATAGACAACTTAAAATATTGCCAGTAAAAGTAGCACTCACTTCTGTCATCATTAAGTGCTTTGAGAGGCTCGTTAAGGATCATATCACCTCTACTTTACCTGTCACCCTAGACCCACTTCAATTTGCTTACTGCCCCAATAGATCCACAGACGATAAAATCCCCACCAAACTGCACACTGCCCTATCCCATCTGGACAAGAGGAATACCTATGTAAGAATGCTGTTAATAATTTCAAATGTATTCTAATGTTTTAGTCAATGCCACTCCGACGTCGCTCGTCCTAATATTTATATATTTCTTAATTACATTGTTTTACTTTTAGATGTGTGTGTATTGTTGTGAATTGTTAGATATTACTGCACTGTTGGAGCTAGAAACACAAGCATTTAGTTAGATATTACTGCACTGTTGGAGCTAGGAACACAAGCATTTAGTTAGATATTACTGCACTGTTGGAGCTAGGAACACAAGCATTTAGTTAGATATTACTGCACTGTTGGAGCTAGTTTAGTTAGATATTACTGCACTGTTGGAGCTAGAAACACAAGCATTTAGTTAGATATTACTGCACTGTTGGAGCTAGAAACACAAGCATTTAGTTAGGTATTACTGCACTGTTGGAGCTAGGAACACAAGCATTTAGTTAGGTATTACTGCACTGTTGGAGCTAGAAACACAAGCATTTAGTCAGATATTACTGCACTGTTGGAGCTAGAAACACAAGCATTTAGTCAGATATTACTGCACTGTTGGAGCTAGAAACACAAGTATTTAGTTAGATACTACTGCACTGTTGGAGCTAGGAACACAAGCATTTAGTTAGATACTACTGTACTGTTGGAGCTAGGAACACAAGCATTTAGTTAGATACTACTGCCCTGTTGGAGCTAGAAACACAAGCATTTAGTTAGATATTACTGCACTGTTGGAGCTAGAAACACAAGCATTTAGTTAGATACTACTACAATGTTGGAGCTAGGAACACAAGCATTTAGTTAGATACTACTGCCCTGTTGGAGCTAGGAACACAAGTATTTAGTTAGATATTACTGCACTGTTGGAGCTAGGAACACAAGCATTTCGCTACATCCGCAATAACATCTCCTAAATATTTGTATGTGACAAATAAAATTAGATTTGATTAGATTTTTAATTATAGATACAGTTCATATGGGTTTAATACCAATTTTCTGTATAAACAGCCTCTACAATATAGCCTCTTCAGTATCACCAGCGAAGCACCATCACACCTCCTCCTCCATGCTTCACGGTGGGAACCACACATGCAGAGATCATCCGTTCACCTACTCTGTGTCTCACAAAGACATCACACCTCCTCCATGCTTCACGGTGGGAACCACACATGCGGAGATCATCCGTTCACCTACTCTGTGTCTCACAAAGACATCACACCTCCTCCATGCTTCACGGTGGGAACCACACATGCAGAGATCATCCGTTCACCTACTCTGTGTCTCACAAAGACATCACACCTCCTCCTCCATGCTTCACGGTGGGAACCATACATGCGGAGATCATCCGTTCACCTACTCTGTGCCTCACAAAGACATCACACCTCCTCCTCCATGCTTCACGGTGGGAACCACACATGCGGAGATCATCCGTTCACCTACTCTGTGCCTCACAAAGACATCACACCTCCTCCTCCATGCTTCACGGTGGGAACCACACATGCGGAGATCATCCGTTCACCTACTCTGTGTCTCACAAAGACACTGCAGTTGGATGCAAAAATCACACATTTGAACTCATCAGACCAAAGGACAGATTTACATTTACATTTAAGTCATTTAGCAGACGCTCTTATCCAGAGCGACTTACCACCGGTCTAATGTCTATTGCTCGTGTTTCTTGGCCCAAGCAAGTCTCTTCTTCTTATTGGTTTCCTTTAGTGGTGGTTTCTTTGCAGCAATTCAACGATGAAGGTCTGATCCACGCAGTCTCCTCTGAACAGTCGATGTTGAGATGCGTCTGTTACTTGAACTCTGTGAAGCATTCATTTGGGCTGTAATCTTAGGTGCAGTTAATCTCTAATGAATTTATCCTCTGCAGCAGAGGTAACTCTGGGTCTTCCGTTCCTGTGGCGGTCCTCATGAGAGCCAGTTTCATCAAAGCGCTTGATGGTTTTTGCGACTGCACTTGAAGAAACTTTAAATGCTCTTGAAATCTTCCCGATTGACTGACTTTCATGTCTTAAAATCATGATAGACGTTGTTTCTCTTGCTTATTTGATCTGTTCTTGCCATAATATGGACTTGGTCTTTACCAAATAGGGCTATCTTCTGTATACCACCCCTACCTTGTCACAACACAACTGATTGGCTCAAACTCATTAAGAAGGAAAGAAATTCCACAAATGAACTTTTACCAAGGCACACCTGTTAATTGAAATGCATTCCAGGTGACTACCTCATTAAGCTGGTTGAGATAATGCTAAGAGTGTGCAAAGCTGTCATCAAGAAAAAGTGTGGCTACTTTGAAGAATCTTAAATATAAAGTATATTTTGATTTGTGTAACACTTTCTTGGTTTACTACATGATTGCATGTGTGTTATTTTATAGTTTTGATGTCTTCACTGTTATTCTACAATGTAGAAAGTAAGTCGCTCTGGATAAGAGCGTCTGCTAAATGACTTAAATGTAAATGTAATGTAAATGTAATGTAATGTAAATGTAATGTAAATGTAGAAAATAGTACAAAATAAAAAACATGAATGAGAAGGCATGTCCAAACTTTGGACTGGTACTGTATGTTTTTTAAAAGGCAGTAAATGAGGCTGAATGAACTGTTTCTCTGCAAGACAAGGCTCCGCTGACAACCAGGTGTAGCAGTGGTAAGGAGTCACTCCATGGTGCTGAAAAGAAAGCTCTGCTGTTGGGACATCTTTATGTAGGTCCTAACAGTTTGTCACCGTTATATAGTGCAATTAATGTATTGTTTCGTGTTGTGATGTGTAGTGGCTTTGCTGGCATGCATAAAATCTTTTTTGAGTTTGCCATACCAAGATTTACATGCTTAATATCGCCACTGATTCTAGTATTCTAATTCCTAATTCTATGGAAAATACTGTATCTTGAAAACCGGAAACATCCGCTTTCAGCCGCTCCCCCTGGTGAGATTTTGGTTGGCTGAGCCATATTAGAAAAGGAGGAGATAAGAATCCCAGCAGGAAATGAATAGAGGAACATATATAACGCTCCGCCCCGCAGACTGTCGACCAATCACGTTCCGGTTATCAGCGGTTGCTAAGCTAATCGTCAAGCAATCCCTTGTAAAGGTCTGGGTATGACTCCAGAAACGTCCCTATATTCCTCGAAAGTACTTAATGTCATGATTTCAACGCTTTACGATATTGCAGAGGACAAGTTAAGTTTTAGATAACTGTAATATAAAGCGCCAAACAAATTAAATGTATTATTATTATTATCTCAAATACTGGATAATATTTAATATGTTGAGTTTCTTGTTCACATAATTGGTGCTCAGGTTGGATTTTTGTTCTAGCGCCCAATTGACTCCTTGAATGAGAGAGGAGTTTAAAGGAGAGATCAGTTTTAAAACTTCAACTTTTTCTCTCATTTGCATGGCAAAAATGTGTGTAGAATTGCAGGAAATTAGCTTTTAAAACTACATACATTTCTCAACACCATCGAGATGGGGGGCCTTTTCTAAAATCCCTTATCACGGCCACCATATCAGCCCCTTTTTGATCTGGTTTTGGTTTGTTCTGATTTGAGGTTGTTTGTTCACGTGACATTTTGTGAAAATTCTGGATCCGAAGTCCACGCCCCTTTCGTCGGTGATTGGTCAACAGTACTACTCCTAGTAGGAGTGGGAACATGACATGTTTGTTGTTTGTCATTCAATAAGAGATGCACAGTTTTTACCCTTCAGAAATAAAAAACTAGTCTGCTCTGTATATCTATCTTCCTGTAGATGGCAGCAATGATGCTCCTTCTGTTTAGGTGGTCCATAAATCACACAGGCAGGCGGCACTCAATGGGGAAAAGTGAAACCATTGTTTTTAATCTAACCTTTATTTACCTTTATTTAACTAGGCAAGTCAGTTAAGAAAAAATATTATTCACAATGACGGCCTACCGGGGAATAGTGGGTTAACTGCTTTGTTCAGGGGCAAAACGACAGATTTTTACCTTGTCAACACGGGGGATTCAATCTAGCAACCTTTCGGTTACTAGTCCAACGCTCTAACCACTAGGCAGCATAAATCAGGTCGCAAACCATGAGCATTTTAATTGTTGTCGAATAATCTATGATGTTACTTGGTAACCTGGGGGCAGATAAACTGTAATTACATGTAGGTAGCCTAATCACCATAATGAGTCCTTCATTTCAACACTATGAACCTAATCAGGTGATAACAGGCGCTGAAGACCCCGTTTGTATAATTAGTTGAAAACGAATATCCATCTGTGACACAACAGATTATGGTCCTAAAGCCTGTGGCTACACCCTCTTACTTTCTCTCACAGTAGACTGGATAAAGTAGCCTAGACGGCCTATGGATATTCATGGGATTAGCTTTAATAATATACCACATATTTAGAATAGATACAGTTGGGTGTTTGATGATAATTGATTTGATTAAAAACCGTTTTTATGAATTGACTCCATTAAATTCAAAAACATCTCTAAAATCGGCCTTGTGTCGCCAACAACGTCGGTGCGGCTCGACGACATTAGACAGCGATGACCACCCACCCTGCTCTCTGTAACTATCAGCTGTTGTCGGAACAGAAGTCCGGACGCCACTCCGATCAATTCACTGCAATCATTGTCAAAGTCCAAATATTAGCCATCCTAGTGATTTGACTTTCATGTGAGGCTATATGTCTCAGCTTCTCTCATATCAGTGTTTATTCTTCGGGTCTCTTTTATCTAAATTACGACGTTAGAAAGTTTTCTTTAGTAGAGTGACTCGCTTGTAGAAAAATCGAATCGGCTAATCAGTGGAACTATTGTCAATGGGATTTCAGCTTTGCGGCACAATTTTGCATCAAGACAAAGAAAAATAACTGTTAAAAGAGCTGAAAAGAGCCGAGTTACAAAATTGCACCTTCAGTGAATATAGAATACACCCAAATAGGCTGCGAAATATTACACAAATGTTCAACGTGTAGGCTAGGGCCTGCTCGTAGTCATGGACTCTGTTTTAAACTGGAGAGAGCACAGATGACTTATTATTGATCAAACTGAAACATTAGAGAAGTTATAACGGAATGTATTCATTACTGTTTAACAAAGAAGAGGAAACGATGCGGGAATAATCCGATAGAGCCCCTACTCGGTTAGCTATTTAAAACCACTAACATTCATAATAGACCCACAACACACAGCACTGTTATACTGACGGGCTACTATAGTGTCTCTCTATTGGCTCACTGATACAGGAATCAGCCTCAGGATCATTGCAATCATCCACATCATGAGTTAATCACCTGTCACAGATACAGTTGTATTTTACAATCTGTTGTTGCCGTTTAAATCTGAAGTAATATTCTGTGATAATGTACTCCAAATATCCGAATGATTCAGGCCATTATAATTTACTTTTTACAGATTAGAAGTTTTTTTTTCTACGTTTTATGCACATGGAAAACCACGTGTATAGCCTGTTCTATTGAATCTGGAAAACCACGTGTATAGCCTGTTCTATTGAATCTGGAAAACCACGTGTATAGCCTGTTCTATTGAATCTGGAAAACCACGTGAATAGCCTGTTCTATTGAATCTGGAAAACCACGTGTATAGCCTGTTCTATTGAATCTGGAAAACCACGTGTATAGCCTGTTCTATTGAATCTGGAAAACCACTGAATAGCCTGTTCTATTTAATCTGGAAAACCACGTGAATAGCCTGTTCTATTGAATCTGGAAAACCACGTGAATAGCCTTATTCTATTGAATCTGGAAAACCACGTGTATAGCCTGTTCTATTGAATCTGGAAAACCATGTGAATAGCCTGTTCTATTGAATCTGGAAAACCACGTGTATAGCCTGTTCTATTGAATCTGGAAAACCACGTGAATAGCCTTATTCTATTGAATCTGGAAAACCACGTGTATAGCCTGTTCTATTGAATCTGGAAAACCACGTGTATAGCCTTATTCTATTGAATCTGGAAAACCACGTGTATAGCCTGTTCTATTGAATCTGGAAAACCACATGAATGACCTTATTCTATTGAATCTGGAAAACCACGTGAATAGCCTGTTCTATTTAATATGGAAAACCACGTGCCTATTGAATCACTTATAAAGAAATGTCTTTTTAACATGTGCCACATCTCCTGAGATGTTCATACCATCTTTCTTTCTTTAACAGATAACACGTAAAGGCCTATTTTATGAATGAACATAGGCTCTTATAGGTAAGATAAAGGATAGCCTAATGATTGGATATTATTGAATTATAAAGTGTATTTGCCGAGGGGACCAATCGCAGTGTGTGTGTGTACCTGCAGGAAGTGGCCTGCTCCGTTATCTCCTCCCTCTAATGCTGAGATATGAAGTAGCTTTAACTGAGGTCACACTCACCAGCCAACTCATGGAGAGAGAGAGAGAGAGGCGCCTATAGGTTTCCTACACTTTCCTACACTTCTTCCTTTGACAGCAGAAAATAATATAGTTGAATAGAGATATTATTCAGTACCAACACAGTGTGATCATGCAGTACCAACACAGTGCGCCTTCAGCCATGGGTGTTCCTCTTTACGCGCCGACCCCTATCCAGCCCGTCCACCCAACTCCTTTCTACATCGAAGACATCCTGGGGAGAAATGAGACCCTGACCCAGTCTTCAGCGGTGGTCTCCACGCCAAATCTACCGTCACCCAATTCATCCTTCACCAGTTTGGTCTCTCCGTACCGGACCCCCATCTATGAACCGACACCGATCCACCCTGCGTTCTCTCACCACGCTGCGCTCACCGCCACGTATGCCTCCGGGGCTTTCGCTAATTCACTGTATCCATTCCACCGCTCTATGGGGGACTATACTCTGATCAGGCACGACCCGCTTGGTGAGTTCAACTCATATCAATCTCTTACCTGTTTGGATGTTTTTCTGCTGAAATTCGTTAAAGATACTTTAATGTTGACAACTACTATACGTCTGTAATAACCTATGTACAATGTGTCGGCGAAAGGAGATTAAAAGTTTGTGCGTGTACTTGATTTTGAAACTAGATTCTCATATTCTGCGTGCTGCAGGTTTCCTTCCTAAAGTGGTAGTATGTTTTAGAGGTAAAAATGTGTAAGCATTATATGATGCTTGAACATAGTTTATTTACTTCAGGCATAATTTACCTAAATACATTAAGTTATCTGTTTCATTTGCTAATTGTTAAAGTGTTGGGCCACTTAAATCAACCACCTTGAGTTTTTTGGGGGTGAAAAATCCGTTATTGTTTCAAACATCCGATGTATCCTGCGACTAAAACATGCTCTAAATCACTTGTTATTTCAGCATTAAAGTGTCGCCCTGGGGTGAACTGCCTCTGTTCAGCAAGCCTGACCTTTCCGTTCATACAGGAAGTCTTGAGCTCTCGATAGGAGTAAATCTGCTTTCAGAAGCTGTTGAATGTTTTCCTGGCGGCCTCGAGCAGCCTCTTCCCCGGGAGTCGTGCATGATGCTGATTATTTTATCGACATCCTCAATACAGACACATTCAGGAAACACTCGACTTCTGATAGCCGGGATCCGTTTGTCTGATATTGTTCATTTCCTCTGCGGTGGATTGTGACTTTATGGTTGCTAAAATAATCAAACTGCAAAACATGAAATAGGCCTATGAACTGACGCAATTTAAAATCTTTAGGGTGACTTTTGAAGTTATTTGAATTTCACTATTTCATCCAATTGATTTCATTTATTAAATAATTCAATTCATGCCTATAAGAAAAATATGGGTTTGATCATTGTGCCACAAAACCAAAATATTTTTGGGGTATAACGAATCATATAATTTTTTTTAAAGCGATTATTTATTTTTTGCCTTTTGGAAGATATATATGTATGTGTATGTATATATATGTGTGTGTGTATATACACATATAATATATGTTTTTTTTTAAGGATTTAACTATTGTAATGGTGATTATTATTATTGTATTCTTATGAGGTTATGCTTATAGTTTAATGAGATAAGCTGATTAAAGCATATGTCGATTTTAAAAAAGCATCAATTGCAGTATGTTGATGGAAAGGTCGTTAGTAAAAATGAGAGAAACTGGTGAGGCAAAGCAACAGGAAACACAGGACGGATATTTTGCCATAGTTCTACTCTCTCCACTCTGCTTCAAGTTTCAACTCACGGCCTTCCTTTAAAAACGGAGGTTAAACGGATGCCTGCAAAACACCGACAAAAGAAAGATTATAAACAGTGTAAATATTTGCATAGAATCATTTAGGCCTCTGCTGGAGGAGAAACGAATCAAGTTTAACGAAAACCATTTTGATTTATTTTCACTTTTTTTTGTGGGGGCTACTTTAAAGGTCTAACATTCAGCATATAATTCTGCCCCATTTGTCTAAAACATGTTTTTCAATATTAAATCATTATTTTGTATTTTTTTTGTCTACAAAGGTAAACAACTTCTATGGAGCCCGTTCATTCAGCGTCCACTGCACAAGAGAAAAGGTGGACAAGTCCGATTCTCCAACGACCAGACAATAGAGCTGGAAAAGAAGTTTGAGACACAGAAATATCTTTCACCCCCCGAACGAAAACGACTGGCTAAAATGTTGCAACTGAGTGAACGACAGGTCAGCAGTATGTTTTATTAGGTTCCACATCTAGTATCTATTCATGTCTGTTGGATTTTATCCGTTTCATCCGTATCATCAATTACATTCTTCTTCTTTTTTTAAAGACATTTCATTCAACTGATTTCCGCATAGGCATATAGTCTTAGATAAATGATTTGATCTGACACACAATCTAGTAGACTAACATTTTAAAACATTTCTCGTTGACATTGTTTTCCAGGTGAAGACGTGGTTCCAAAATCGAAGAGCCAAGTGGAGGCGACTGAAGCAGGTATGAATAAATTAGGACGGGGTTTAATGTACTTTTCGATTAAAGGTGTCAATTATGAATAGAGAAAAGGCTATTTATATCCAATTTCAAGCTAAAAAAAACAAACATTTATTATAGATTTATTATAGATTTCGTGCTTGAGTAGCCTGTGCGTAACATTCATGCACAATGCCAATGGCATACCCAATGTGAAATGTACGCTGTGGCTGATTGGTCACCGTTGTTGTTATTTCCCCCCAGGAGAACCCTACCGGCAGTAAGACAGATCTGGAGGACGATAGCACCGGGAGAAACTGCGAGGAGGGACCGGAGTCAGGTGTGAGCCTCAGTCCGGGCCGGGACCAGAGATGTAGGGCTACAGAGATGACGCACACTCACAGTCGGTTGCAGTGTTCCACGTCGCCTCTATCACAAGGACAAATAGAGTCAGACATTTCAGACGATACAGACCAAGAGCTGGACATAGAGGATGACATGGAGTTCCCACTAAATCCACCGATATGAAGTCATCAGATCACTGTTTACAGGTCAATCTGGACGTTGTCCCACTGGGTGACTGACGGCCCGGGAAAAGGACCAATAGCCCGTCAGTAAACAAACATTGTTGTAGCATCTTTCTGGGACATAGATTTGTTTTTGTATATAATTACCTGTATATTTTGTGATGTTGTTTTATTGTCATTATGAGTTTTTAAAAAATAAAACATTAATTGAGCAAAAAATGAGCGTCGGAACGGTTAGGCCTACAAACGACATGTTTTACTCTAGGACGTCCATAAGCCTCACTGGACGTGAACGTGAGCATTTCACGGTACTGACATATACAATTTGATTTGAAGATCCCCTCGTACCGGTTAAAAACACGGAAGGACGTATGTGGAAGTAGTTTAGTGACATTTATTTTTTTGTTAAATATTGGTACAAATATTAAAATTACAATCCTGATCTTTCTAGAGGAAAGAGGAAGAGGAAGAGGAATACAAGAGGAATACCTATGTGAGAATGCTGTTCATCGACTACAGCTCGGCATTCAACACCATAGTACCCTCCAAGCTCGTCATCAAGCTCGAGACCCTGGGTCTCGACCACCCCTGTGCAACTGGGTACTGACTTCCTGACGGGCCGCCCCAGGTGGTGAGGGTAGGCAACAACATCTCCTCCCGCTGATCCTCAACACGGGGCCCCACAAGGGTGCGTTCTGAGCCCTCTCCTGTACTCCCTGTTCACCCACGACTGCGTGGCCACGCACGCCTCCAACTCAATCATCAAGTTTGCGGACGACACAACAGTGGTAGGCTTGATTACCAACAACGACGAGACGGCCTACAGGGAGGAGGTGAGGGCCTGGAGTGTGGTGTCAGGAAAATAACCTCACACTCAACGTCAACAAAACTAAGGAGATGATTGTGACTTCAGGAAACAGCAGAGGGAACACCCCCTATCACATCGATGGAACAGTAGTGGAGAGGGTAGCAAGTTTTAAGTTCCTCGGCATACACATCACAGACAAACTGAATTGGTCCACTCACACTGACAGCGTCGTGAAGAAGGCGCAGCAGCGCCTCTTCAACCTCAGGAGGCTGAAGAAATTCGGCTTGTCACCAAAAGCACTCACGAACTTCTACAGATGCACAATCGAGAGCATCCTGGCGGGCTGTATCACCGCCTGGTACGGCAACTGCTCCGCCCTCAACCGTAAGGCTCTCCAGAGGGTAGTGAGGTCTGCACAACGCATCACCGGGGGCAAACTACCTGCCCTCCAGGACACCTACACCACCCGATGTTACAGGAAGGCCATAAAGATCATCAAGGACATCAACCACCCGAACCACTGCCTGTTCACCCCGCTATCATCCAGAAGGCGAGGTCAGTACAGGTGCATCAAAGCTGGGACTGAGAGACTGAAAACAGCTTCTATCTCAAGGCTATCAGACTGTTAAACAGCCACCATTGAGTGGCTGCTGCCAACACACTGTCATTGACACTGACCCAACTCCAGCCACTTTAATAATGGGAATTGATGGGAAATGATGTAAATATATCACTAGCCACTTTAAACAATGCTACCTTATATAATGTTACTTACCCTACATTATTCATCTCATATGCATACGTATATACTGTACTCTACATCATCGACTGCATCCTTATGTAATACATGTATCACTAGCCACTTTAACTATGCCACTTTGTTTACTTTGTCTACATACTCATCTCATATGTATATACTGTACTCGATACCATCTACTGTATGCTGCTCTGTACCATCACTCACTCATATATCCTTATGTACATATTCTTTATCCCCTAACACTGTGTATAAGACAGTAGTTTTAGAATTGTTAGTTAGATTACTTGTTGGTTATCACTGCATTGTCGGAACTAGAAGCACAAGCATTTCGCTACACTCGCATTAACATCTGCTAACCATGTGTATGTGACAAATAAAATTTGATTTGATTTGATTTGATTTGATTTCTTATACCTCTCAGATATAGGACAGACACTTTAAAACAAACTTCCTTTTGATGCATTTTTTTGTTGTTGGCTAAATCAAAAAGCTAAATCTTTCTTGGTATGACCATCTTAACAACAATTCCACATGTTAGGTTAGTAGAACCCTTTTGAAATACACTCTTAATTAAACTAACGATATCTGGGTTGCGTCTCAATATACCACATCCGCGGGTTTTGGCGCTGGTTTTGGGTTTTGTAGATGGGATGCAGTTTATGTCAGAATTGACCATAATTGACTTTTGCGTAGCAGGTGTGTTTGTCAGACCATTATGTGACGTCCCGAAAATCTGTCTTCTCAGGAAAATGTCTCCAGAGTCTAAACAGTTTTGTTTTGATCTACCACGCCCACAAGACTGTCTGAAGGGACCCAGTACTGACTGTCTGAAGGGAACCCAGTACTGACTGTCTGAAGGGAACCCAGACCTGACTGTCTGAAGGGAACCCAGTACTGACTGTCTGAAGGGAACCCAGACCTGACTGTCTGAAGGGAACTCAGTACTGACTGTCTGAAGGGAACCCAGACCTGACTGTCTGAAGGGAACCCAGACCTGACTGTCTGAAGGGAACCCAGACCTGACTGTCTGAAGGGAACCCAGTACTGACTGTCTGAAGGTAACCCAGTACTGACTGTCTGAAGGTAACCCAGTACTGACTGTCTGAAGGGAACCCAGACCTGACTGTCTGAAGGGAACCAGACCTGACTGTCTGAAGGGAACCCAGTACTGACTGTCTGAAGGGAACCCAGACCTGACTGTCTGAAGGGAACCCAGTACTGACTGTCTGAAGGGAACCCAGACCTGACTGTCTGAAGGGAACCCAGACCTGACTGTCTGAAGGGAACCAGACCTGACTGTCTGAAGGGAACTCAGACCTGACTGTCTGAAGGTAACCCAGTACTGACTGTCTGAAGGGAACCAGACCTGACTGTCTGAAGGGAACCCAGTACTGACTGTCTGAAGGTAACTCAGTACTGACTGTCTGAAGGGAACCAGACCTGACTGTCTGAAGGGAACCCAGACCTGACTGTCTGAAGGGAACTCAGTACTGACTGTCTGAAGGTAACTCAGTACTGACTGTCTGAAGGGAACCAGACCTGACTGTCTGAAGGTAACTCAGTACTGGGCCAGGGGAAATGACTGTCTGAAGGGAACTCAGTACTGACTGTCTGAAGGTAACTCAGTACTGACTGTCTGAAGGTAACTCAGTACTGGGCCAGGGGGAAATGTCTGTCTGAAGGGAACTCAGTACTGACTGTCTGAAGGTAACCAGACCTGACTGTCTGAAGGTAACTCAGTACTGGGCCAGGGGAAATGACTGTCTGAAGGTAACTCAGTACTGGGCCAGGGGGAAATGACTGTCTGAAGGTAACTCAGTACTGGGCCAGGGGAAATGACTGTCTGAAGGTAACTCAGTACTGGGCCAGGGGAACTGACTGTCTGAAGGTAACTCAGTACTGGGCCAGGGGGAAATGACTGTCTGAAAGTAACTCAGTACTGGGCCAGGGGAAATGACTGTCTGAAGGTAACTCAGTACTGGGCCAGGGGAACTGACTGTCTGAAGGTAACTCAGTACTGGGCCAGGGGAAATGACTGTCTGAAGGTAACTACAGTACTGGGAAGGTAACCAGGGGAAATGACTGTCTGAAGGTAACTCAGTACTGGGCCAGGGGGAATGACTGTCTGAAGGTAACTCAGTACTGGGCCAGGGGAAATGACTGTCTGAAGGTAACTCAGTACTGGGCCAGGGGAAATGACTGTCTGAAGGTAACTCAGTACTGGGCCAGGGAAATGACTGTCTGAAGGTAACTCAGTACTGGGCCAGGGGAAATGACTGTCTGAAGGTAACTCAGTACTGGGCCAGGGGAAATGACTGTCTGAAGGTAACTCAGTACTGGGCCAGGGGAAATGACTGTCTGAAGGTAACTCAGTACTGGGCCAGGGGAAATGACTGTCTGAAGGTAACTCAGTACTGGGCCAGGGAAATGACTGTCTGAAGGTAACTCAGTACTGGGCAGGGGAAATGACTGTCTGAAGGTAACTCAGTACTGGGCCAGGGGAAATGACTGTCTGAAGGTAACTCAGTACTGGGCCAGGGGAAATGACTGTCTGAAGGTAACTCAGTACTGGGCCAGGGAAATGACTGTCTGAAGGTAACTCAGTACTGGGCCAGGGAAATGACTGTCTGAAGGTAACTCAGTACTGGGCCAGGGAAATGACTGTCTGAAGGTAACTCAGTACTGGGCCAGGGGAAAATGACTGTCTGAAGGAACTCAGTACTGGGCCAGGGGAAATGACTGTCTGAAGGTAACTCAGTACTGGGCCAGGGGGAACTGACTGTCTGAAGGTAACTCAGTACTGGGCCAGGGGAAATGACTGTCTGAAGGTAACTCAGTACTGGGCCAGGGGGAAATGACTGTCTGAAGGTAACTCAGTACTGGGCCAGGGGAAATGACTGTCTGAAGGTAACTCAGTACTGGGCCAGGGGGAAATGACTGTCTGAAGGTAACTCAGTACTGGGCCAGGGGAAATGACTGTCTGAAGGTAACTCAGTACTGGGTCAGGGGAAATGACTGTCTGAAGGTAACTCAGTACTGGGCCAGGGGAAATGACTGTCTGAAGGTAACTCAGTACTGGGCCAGGGGAAATGACTGTCTGAAGGTAACTCAGTACTGGGCCAGGGGAAATGACTGTCTGAAGGTAACTCAGTACTGGGCCAGGGGAAATGACTGTCTGAAGGTAACTCAGTACTGGGCCAGGGGAAATGACTGTCTGAAGGTAACTCAGTACTGGGCCAGGGGAAAACTGACTGACTGTCTGAAGGTAACTCAGTACTGGGCCAGGGGAAATGACTGTCTGAAGGTAACTCAGTACTGGGCCAGGGGAAATGACTGTCTGAAGGTAACTCAGTACTGGGCCAGGGGAAATGACTGTCTGAAGGTAACTCAGTACTGGGCCAGGGGGAAATGACTGTCTGAAGGTAACTCAGTACTGGGCCAGGGGAAATGACTGTCTGAAGGTAACTCAGTACTGGGCCAGGGAAATGACTGTCTGAAGGTAACTCAGTACTGGGCCAGGGGAAATGACTGTCTGAAGGTAACTCAGTACTGGGCCAGGGGAAATGACTGTCTGAAGGTAACTCAGTACTGGGCCAGGGGAAATGACTGTCTGAAGGTAACTCAGTACTGGGCCAGGGGAAATGACTGTCTGAAGGTAACTCAGTACTGGGCCAGGGGAAATGACTGTCTGAAGGTAACTCAGTACTGGGCCAGGGGAAATGACTGTCTGAAGGTAACTCAGTACTGGGCCAGGGGGAAATGACTGTCTGAAGGTAACTAACTCAGTACTGGGCCAGGGGCCAAATGACTGTCTGAAGGTAACTCAGTACTGACTGTCTGAAGGTAACTCAGTACTGGGCCAGGGGGAAATGACTGTCTGAAGGTAACTCAGTACTGGGCCAGGGGAAATGACTGTCTGAAGGTAACTCAGTACTGGGCCAGGGGAAATGACTGTCTGAAGGTAACTCAGTACTGGGCCAGGGGAAATGACTGGTGAAGTGAACTCAGTACTGGGCCAGGGGAAATGACTGTCTGAAGGTAACTCAGTACTGGGCCAGGGGAAATGACTGTCTGAAGCTAACTCAGTACTGGGCCAGGGGAAATGACTGTCTGAAGGTAACTCAGTACTGGGCCAGGGGAAATGACTGTCTGAAGGTAACTCAGTACTGGGCCAGGGGGAAATGACTGTCTGAAGGTAACTCAGTACTGGGCCAGGGGGAAATGACTGTCTGAAGGTAACTCAGTACTGGGCCAGGGGAACTGACTGTCTGAAGCTAACTCAGTACTGGGCCAGGGGGAAATGACTGTCTGAAGGGAACCAGTCCTGACTGTCTGAAGGTAACTCAGTACTGGGCCAGGGGGAAATGACTGTATGAAGCTAACTCAGTACTGGGCCAGGGGAAATGACTGGTGAAGTGAACTCAGTACTGGGCCAGGGGGAAATGACTGTCTGAAGGTAACTCAGTACTGGGCCAGGGGGAAATGACTGTCTGAAGGTAACTCAGTACTGGGCCAGGGGGAAATGACTGTCTGAAGGTAACTCAGTACTGGGTCAGGGGGAAATGACTGGTGAAGTGAACTCAGTACTGGGCCAGGGGAACTGACTGTCTGAAGGTAACTCAGTACTGGGTCAGGGGGAATGACTGTCTGAAGGTAACTCAGTACTGGGTCAGGGGAACTGACTGTCTGAAGGTAACTCAGTACTGGGCCAGGGGGAAATGACTGTCTGAAGGTAACTCAGTACTGGGCCAGGGGAAATGACTGTGAAGGTAACTCAGTACTGGGCCAGGGGAAATGACTGTCTGAAGGTAACTCAGTACTGGGCCAGGGGAAATGACTGTCTGAAGGTAACTCAGTACTGGGCCAGGGGAACTGACTGTCTGAAGGTAACTCAGTACTGGGCCAGGGGGAAATGACTGTCTGAAGGTAACTCAGTACTGGGCCAGGGGAAATGACTGTCTGAAGGTAACTCAGTACTGGGCCAGGGGAACTGACTGTCTGAAGGTAACTCAGTACTGGGCCAGGGGAAATGACTGTCTGAAGGTAACTCAGTACTGGGCCAGGGGAAATGACTGTCTGAAGGTAACTCAGTACTGGGCCAGGGGAACTGACTGTCTGAAGGTAACTCAGTACTGGGCCAGGGGGAAATGACTGTCTGAAGGTAACTCAGTACTGGGTCAGGGGGAAATGACTGGCTGAAGGTAACTCAGTACTGGGCCAGGGGGAATGACTGTCTGAAGGTAACTCAGTACTGGGCCAGGGGGAAATGACTGTCTGAAGGTAACTCAGTACTGGGCCAGGGGGAAATGACTGTCTGAAGGTAACTCAGTACTGGGCCAGGGGAAATGACTGTGAAGGTAACTCAGTACTGGGCCAGGGGAAATGACTGTCTGAAGGTAACTCAGTACTGGGCCAGGGGAAATGACTGTCTGAAGGTAACTCAGTACTGGGCCAGGGGAAATGACTGTCTGAAGGTAACTCAGTACTGGGCCAGGGGAAATGACTGTCTGAAGGTAACTCAGTACTGGGCCAGGGGGAAATGACTGTCTGAAGGTAACTCAGTACTGGGCCAGGGGGAAATGACTGTCTGAAGGTAACTCAGTACTGGGCCAGGGGAAATTACTGTCTGAAGGTAACTCAGTACTGGGCCAGGGGAAATGACTGTCTGAAGCTAACTCAGTACTGGGCCAGGGGAAATGACTGTCTGAAGGTAACTCAGTACTGGGCCAGGGGAACTGACTGTCTGAAGGTAACTCAGTACTGGGCCAGGGGGAAATGACTGTCTGAAGGTAACTCAGTACTGGGCCAGGGGAAATGACTGTCTGAAGGTAACTCAGTACTGGGCCAGGGGAACTGACTGTCTGAAGGTAACTCAGTACTGGGCCAGGGGGAAATGACTGTCTGAAGGTAACTCAGTACTGGGCCAGGGGAAATGACTGTCTGAAGGTAACTCAGTACTGGGCCAGGGGAACTGACTGTCTGAAGCTAACTCAGTACTGGGCCAGGGGAAATGACTGTCTGAAGGTAACTCAGTACTGACTGTCTGAAGGTAACTCAGTACTGGGCCAGGGGGAAATGACTGTCTGAAGGTAACTCAGTACTGGGCCAGGGGGAAATGACTGTCTGAAGGTAACTCAGTACTGGGCCAGGGGGAAATGACTGTCTGAAGGTAACTCAGTACTGGGCCAGGGGAAATGACTGGTGAAGTGAACTCAGTACTGGGCCAGGGGAAATGACTGTCTGAAGGTAACTCAGTACTGGGCCAGGGGAAATGACTGTCTGAAGCTAACTCAGTACTGGGCCAGGGGAAATGACTGTCTGAAGGTAACTCAGTACTGGGCCAGGGGAAATGACTGTCTGAAGGTAACTCAGTACTGGGCCAGGGGAAATGACTGTCTGAAGGTAACTCAGTACTGGGCCAGGGGGAAATGACTGTCTGAAGGTAACTCAGTACTGGGCCAGGGGAACTGACTGTCTGAAGCTAACTCAGTACTGGGCCAGGGGGAAATGACTGTCTGAAGGGAACCAGTCCTGACTGTCTGAAGGTAACTCAGTACTGGGCCAGGGGGAAATGACTGTATGAAGCTAACTCAGTACTGGGCCAGGGGAAATGACTGGTGAAGTGAACTCAGTACTGGGCCAGGGGGAAATGACTGTCTGAAGGTAACTCAGTACTGGGCCAGGGGGAAATGACTGTCTGAAGGTAACTCAGTACTGGGCCAGGGGGAAATGACTGTCTGAAGGTAACTCAGTACTGGGTCAGGGGGAAATGACTGGTGAAGTGAACTCAGTACTGGGCCAGGGGAACTGACTGTCTGAAGGTAACTCAGTACTGACTGTCTGAAGGTAACTCAGTACTGGGTCAGGGGAACTGACTGTCTGAAGGTAACTCAGTACTGGGCCAGGGGAAATGACTGTCTGAAGGTAACTCAGTACTGGGCCAGGGAAATGACTGTGAAGGTAACTCAGTACTGGGCCAGGGGAAATGACTGTCTGAAGGTAACTCAGTACTGGGCCAGGGAAATGACTGTCTGAAGGTAACTCAGTACTGGGCCAGGGGAAATGACTGTCTGAAGGTAACTCAGTACTGGGCCAGGGGGAAATGACTGTCTGAAGGTAACTCAGTACTGGGCCAGGGGGAAATGACTGTCTGAAGGTAACTCAGTACTGGGCCAGGGGAAATTACTGTCTGAAGGTAACTCAGTACTGGGCCAGGGGAAATGACTGTCTGAAGCTAACTCAGTACTGGGCCAGGGAAATGACTGTCTGAAGGTAACTCAGTACTGGGCCAGGGAACTGACTGTCTGAAGGTAACTCAGTACTGGGCCAGGGGAAATGACTGTCTGAAGGTAACTCAGTACTGGGCCAGGGGAAATGACTGTCTGAAGGTAACTCAGTACTGGGCCAGGGGAACTGACTGTCTGAAGGTAACTCAGTACTGGGCCAGGGGGAAATGACTGTCTGAAGGTAACTCAGTACTGGGCCAGGGGAAATGACTGTCTGAAGGTAACTCAGTACTGGGCCAGGGGAACTGACTGTCTGAAGCTAACTCAGTACTGGGCCAGGGGAAATGACTGTCTGAAGGTAACTCAGTACTGACTGTCTGAAGGTAACTCAGTACTGGGCCAGGGGGAAATGACTGTCTGAAGGTAACTCAGTACTGGGCCAGGGGGAAATGACTGTCTGAAGGTAACTCAGTACTGGGCCAGGGGGAAATGACTGTCTGAAGGTAACTCAGTACTGGGCCAGGGGAAATGACTGGTGAAGTGAACTCAGTACTGGGCCAGGGGAAATGACTGTCTGAAGGTAACTCAGTACTGGGCCAGGGGAAATGACTGTCTGAAGCTAACTCAGTACTGGGCCAGGGGAAATGACTGTCTGAAGGTAACTCAGTACTGGGCCAGGGGAAATGACTGTCTGAAGGTAACTCAGTACTGGGTCAGGGGAAAATGACTGTCTGAAGGTAACTCAGTACTGGGCCAGGGGGAAATGACTGTCTGAAGGTAACTCAGTACTGGGTCAGGGGGAAATGACTGGTGAAGTGAACTCAGTACTGGGCCAGGGGAACTGACTGTCTGAAGGTAACTCAGTACTGGGTCAGGGGGAATGACTGTCTGAAGGTAACTCAGTACTGGGTCAGGGGAACTGACTGTCTGAAGGTAACTCAGTACTGGGCCAGGGGTAAATGACTGTCTGAAGGTAACTCAGTACTGGGTCAGGGGAAAATGACTGTCTGAAGGTAACTCAGTACTGGGCCAGGGGAAATGACTGTCTGAAGGTAACTCAGTACTGGGCCAGGGGGAAATGACTGTCTGAAGGTAACTCAGTACTGGGCCAGGGGGAAATGACTGTCTGAAGGTAACTCAGTACTGGGCCAGGGGAACTGACTGTCTGACCATCTCTAGCCACATCTCAGAATGTCCTTTTGGTTGTGGTTGAAAACATACTTATTGTTTAGTAGTTGACTGTCTGACCATCTCTAGCCACATCTCAGAATGTCCTTTTGGTTGAAAAGGCCTTGTTTGTTGGGTTTTCTCCGTCGAATGGAACGCATTTAGAAATGCATTCTAAACTCAGTGTATTTTTTAATTGATTATTAATAAACAGTATTTAGTGATAAGAAATCTTCATTAATCTGGATGATTATTGAATGCTCTTATCGTCACGATAAGGGACCATGCCCGACCAACTGGTGACTCATTGTCGTGGCGATAAGGGACCATGCCCGACCAACTGGTGACTCATTGTCGTCGCGATAAGGGACCATGCCCGACCAACTGGTGACTCATTGTCGTCGCGATAAGGGACCATGCCCGACCAACTGGTGACTCATTGTCGTCACGATAAGGGACCATGCCCGACCAACTGGTGACTCATTGTCGTCGCGATAAGGGACCATGCCCGACCAACTGGTGACTCATTGTCGTCGCGATAAGGGACCATGCCCGACCAACTGGTGACTCATTGTCGTCGCGATAAGGGACCATGCCCGACCAACTGGTGACTCATTGTCGTCACGATAAGGGACCATGCCCGACCAACTGGTGACTCATTGTCGTCAGCGATAAGGGACCATGCCCGACCAACTGGTGACTCATTGTCGTCGCGATAAGGGACCATGCCCGACCAACTGGTGACTCATTGTCGTCGCGATAAGGACCATGCCCGACCAACTGGTGACTCATTGTCGCCGCGATAAGGGACCATGCCCGACCAACTGGTGACTCATTGTCGCCACGATAAGGGACCATGCCCGACCAACTGGTGACTCATTGTCGTGGCGATAAGGGACCATGCCCGACCAACTGGTGACTCATTGTCGTCGCGATAAGGGACCATGCCCGACCAACTGGTGACTCATTGTCGTCGCGATAAGGGACCATGCCCGACCAACTGGTGACTCATTGTCGTCGCGATAAGGGACCATGCCCGACCAACTGGTGACTCATTGTCGCCGATAAGGGACCATGCCCGACCAACTGGTGACTCATTGTCGCCGCGATAAGGGACCATGCCCGACCAACTGGTGACTCATTGTCGTCGCGATAAGGGACCATGCCCGACCAACTGGTGACTCATTGTCGTCGCGATAAGGGACCATGCCCGACCAACTGGTGACTCATTGTCGTGGCGATAAGGGACCATGCCCGACCAACTGGTGACTCATTGTCGTCGCGATAAGGGACATTGCCCGACCAACTGGTGACTCATTGTCGTCGCGATAAGGGACCATGCCCGACCAACTGGTGACTCATTGTCGTCGCGATAAGGGACCATGCCCGACCAACTGGTGACTCATTGGAGGGGAGAAAAGTCCATGTCAGTGTGTAATGACACTTCAGTGATAAAGACGTGTTGTCGTCAGATATTCACTTGGACATTTTAACAGCTTCTGTGCGTCATCACTTGGTTGCTGAGAAAAGACGAGGGATGTGTCAAGTGTCTTTATCACGTCTTCAGTTCAATATAGCTTCCTGGATCCCCTTAGTTACCAATATAAATACTGGTAGAAACAAGGCTTCCAAAACGGTTCTTCAGCTGTCCCTGTACCATAACCCTGTTGGGTTCCAGGTAGAACCCTTTTTGGGTTCCAGGTAGAACCCTTTTTGGGTTCCAGGTAGAACCCTTTTGGGTTCCAGGTAGAACCCTTTTTGGGTTCCAGGTAGAACCTTTTTTGGGTTCCAGGTAGAACCCTTTTTGGTTCAAGGTAGAACCTTTTTGGTTCCAGGTAGAACCCTTTTTGGTTCCAGTTAGAACCCTTTTTGTTCCAGGTAGAACCCTTTTTTGTTCCATGTAGAACCCTCTGTAGAAAGGGTTCTACATGGAACCCATAAGGGTTCTACCTGCAACCAAAGACGGTTATTCAAAGGGTTCTCCTATGGGGACAGCTGAAGACCCCTTAAAGGGTTCTCCTATGGGGACAGCTGAAGACCCCTTAAAGGGTTCTCCTATGGGGACAGCTGAAGACCCCTTAAAGGGTTCTCCTATGGGGACAGCTGAAGACCCCTTAAAGGGTTCTCCTATGGGGACAGCTGAAGAACCCCTTAAAGGGTTCTCATATGGGGACAGCTGAAGACCCCTTAAAGGGTTCTCCTATGGGGACAGCTGAAGACCCCTTAAAGGGTTCTCCTATGGGGACAGCTGAAGACCCCTTAAAGGGTTCTCCTATGGGGACAGCTGAAGACCCCTTAAAGGGTTCTCCTATGGGGACAGCTGAATAACCCCTTAAAGGGTTCTCCTATGGGGACAGCTGAAGACGCCTTAAAGGGTTCTCCTATGGGGACAGCTGAAGACCCCTTAAAGGGTTCTCCTATGGGGACAGCTGAAGACCCTTTAAAGGGTTCTCCTATGGGGACAGCTGAAGACCCCTTAAAGGGTTCTCCTATGGGGACAGCTGAAGACCCCTTAAAGGGTTCTCCTATGGGGACAGCTGAAGACCCCCTTAAAGGGTTCTCCTATGGGGACAGCTGTATCTTCCTTTTAAGTTAAAAATAAATTTCCTTGTAAATGTGCTCAATGGTTTCTACTCTATTCCTATTGGTTATTGACTAAATCCATGTTATGAGTGTGAATACAGGACATGCATTCCATTTCCAGGAAGCCTATTTCCTGTTGTATCATCAGGATGTAGACCTGGTACATTGTCCAATACAGCTCTGTTGAATCAGGATGTAGACCTGGTACATTGTTCATCAACACAGCTCTGTTGAATCAGGATGTAGACCTGGTACATTGTTCATCAACACAGCTCTGTTGAATCAGGATGTAGACCTGGTACATTGTTCAACAACACAGCTCTGTTGAATCAGGATGTAGACCTGGTACATTGTTCAACACAGCTCTGTTGAATCAGGATGTAGACCTGGTACATTGTTCAACAACACAGCTCTGTTGAATCAGGATGTAGACCTGGTACATTGTTCAACACAGCTCTGTTGAATCAGGATGTAGACCTGGTACATTGTCCAATACAGCTCTGTTGAATCAGAATGTAGACCTGGTACATTGTTCAACACAGCTCTGTTGAATCAGGATGTAGACCTGGTACATTGTTCAACACAGCTCTGTTGAATCAGGATGTAGACCTGGTACATTGTTCATCAACACAGCTCTGTTGATTCAGGATGTAGACCTGGTACATTGTTCAACAACACAGCTCTGTTGAATCAGGATGTAGACCTGGTACATTGTTCATCAACACAGCTCTGTTGAATCAGGATGTAGACCTGGTACATTGTTCAACAACACAGCTCTGATGAATCAGGATGTAGACCTGGTACATTGTTCAACAACACAGCTCTGTTGAATCAGGATGTAGACCTGGTACATTGTCCAACAACACAGCTCTGTTGAATCAGGATGTAGACCTGGTACATTGTTCAACACAGCTCTGTTGAATCAGGATGTAGACCTGGTACATTGTTCAACAACACAGCTCTGTTGAATCAGGATGTAGACCTGGTACATTGTTCAACACAGCTCTGTTGAATCAGGATGTAGACCTGGTACATTGTTCATCAACACAGCTCTGTTGAATCAGGATGTAGACCTGGTACATTGTTCAACAACACATCTCTGTTGAATCAGGATGTAGACCTGGTACATTGTTCAACACAGCTCTGTTGAATCAGGATGTAGACCTGGTACATTGTTCATCAATACAGCTCTGTTGAATCAGGATGTAGACCTGGTACATTGTTCAACAACACATCTCTGTTGAATCAGGATGTAGACCTGGTACATTGTTCAACACAGCTCTGTTGAATCAGGATGTAGACCTGGTACATTGTTCATCAATACAGCTCTGTTGAATCAGGATGTAGACCTGGTACATTGTTCAACACAGCTCTGTTGAATCAGGATGTAGACCTGGTACATTGTTCATCAACACAGCTCTGTTGAATCAGGATGTAGACCTGGTACATTGTTCAACAACACAGCTCTGTTGAATCAGGATGTAGACCTGGTACATTGTTCAACACAGCTCTGTTGAATCAGGATGTAGACCTGGTACATTGTCCAATACAGCTCTGTTGAATCAGGATGTAGACCTGGTACATTGTTCAACACAGCTCTGTTGAATCAGGATGTAGACCTGGTACATTGTCCAATACAGCTCTGTTGAATCAGGATGTAGACCTGGTACATTGTTCAACAACACAGCTCTGTTGAATCAGGATGTAGACCTGGTACATTGTTCAACACAGCTCTGTTGAATCAGGATGTAGACCTGGTACATTGTTCATCAACACAGCTCTGTTGAATCAGGATGTAGACCTGGTACATTGTTCATCAACACAGCTCTGTTGAATCAGGATGTAGACCTGGTACATTGTTCATCAACACAGCTCTGTTGAATCAGGATGTAGACCTGGTACATTGTTCATCAACACAGCTCTGTTGAATCAGGATGTAGACCTGGTACATTGTCCATCAACACAGCTCTGTTGAATCAGGATGTAGACCTGGTACATTGTCCAATACAGCTCTGTTGAATCAGGATGTAGACCTGGTACATTGTTCATCAACACAGCTCTGTTGAATCAGGATGTAGACCTGGTACATTGTCCAATACAGCTCTGTTGAATCAGGATGTAGACCTGGTACATTGTTCAACACAGCTCTGCTCTTCATCCACTCCTCTACCTGCAGATTGAACATTAAATAGCTTATCATTCAGCAGAAAGACAAACCCCTACAGAGTTTACATGAAGCAATATGACCTGCAATGAACTAAGCTCTGAGAGTGTGTGATAAATATTTAAACTGTATGCAACTACGAGGAATACTCATCGGGTTCAATGGCCCGTAGATCACCTAGACCATCCCAAAACCAATAGAATGTACATTGATTTTCACCTGTATTGTGTAATGGTTCACAAATTGTGCTCAATAGAATCAACAACGGTGAAAGAACACACAGTTTGGTCTGTGGATATTAGGTGAAACATTGAGTGGATTGCTTCAGGCTCCAAAGGCCCCGTCTGATAGACATATAACTAAATAGAGTCCCTCACATCTGTCTGTTTGAATGAGGTGAGGTGCACCAATGTCATGTCCCTCTGTCTCTGTGTCTCTGTGTCTCCCTGTGTCTCTGTCCCTCTGTCTCTGTGTCCCTCTGTGTCCCTCTGTCTCTGTGTCCCTCTGTCTCTGTGTCCCCCTGTCTCTCTGTCCCTCTGTCTCTGTGTCCCTCTGTCTCTGTGTCCCTCTGTGTCGCTCTGTCTCTGTGTCCCTTTGTCTCTGTGTCCCTCTGTGTCGCTCTGTCTCTGTGTCCCTTTGTCTCTGTGTCCCTCTGTGTCGCTCTGTCTCTGTGGCCCTCTGTGTCCCTCTGTCTCTCTGTCCCTCTGTCTCTGTGTCCCTTTGTCTCTGTGTCTCTGTGTCCCTCTGTGTCGCTCTGTCTCTGTGTCCCTTTGTCTCTGTGTCCCTCTGTGTCGCTCTGTCTCTGTGGCCCTCTGTGTCCCTCTGTCTCTGTGTCCCTCTGTCTCTGTGTCCCCCTGTCTCTCTGTCCCTCTGTCTCTGTGTCCCTCTGTCTCTGTGTCCCTCTGTGTCGCTCTGTCTCTGTGTCCCTTTGTCTCTGTGTCCCTCTGTGTCGCTCTGTCTCTATGGCCCTCTGTGTCCCTCTGTCTCTGTGTCCCTCTGTCTCTGTGTCCCCCTGTCTCTCTGTCCCTCTGTCTCTGTGTCCCTCTGTCTCTGTCTCTGTGTCCCTCTGTCTCTGTGTCCCCCTGTCTCTGTGTCCCTCTGTCTCTGTGTCCCCCTGTCTCTCTGTCCCTCTGTCTCTGTGTCCCTCTGTCTCTGTGTCCCCCTGTATATCTGTCCCTCTGTCTCTGTGTCCCTCTGTGTCTGTGTCCCTCTGTCTATCTGTCCCTCTGTGTCCCTCTGTGTCTGTGTCCCTCTGTCTCTGTGTCCCCCTGTCTCTGTGTCCCTCTGTGTCCCTCTGTCTCTGTGTCGTTGATATGACATTGATCAAATCTAATCAAATCAAATCACATTTTATTAGTCACATGTGTCGTGTAGTAGACCTTACAGTGAAATGCTGAATACAACAGGTGTAGTAGACCTTACAGTGAAATGCTGAATACAACAGGTGTAGTAGACCTTACAGTGAAATGCTGAATACAACAGGTGTAGTAGACCTTACAGTGAAATGCTGAATACAACAGGTGTAGTAGACCTTACAGTGAAATGCTGAATACAACAGGTGTAGTAGACCTTACAGTGAAATGATGAATACAACAGGTGTAGTAGACCTCACAGTGAAATGCTGAATACAACAGGTGTAGTAGACCTCACAGTGAAATGCTGAATACAACAGGTGTAGTAGACCTTACAGTGAAATGCTGAATACAACAGGTGTAGTAGACCTCACAGTGAAATGCTGAATACAACAGGTGTAGTAGACCTTACAGTGAAATGCTGAATACAACAGGTGTAGTAGACCTCACAGTGAAATACTGAATACAACAGGTGTAGTAGACCTTACAGTGAAATACTGAATACAACAGGTGTAGTAGACCTTACAGTGAAATGCTGAATACAACAGGTGTAGGAGACCTCACAGTGAAATGCTGAATACAACAGGTGTAGTAGACCTTACAGTGAAATGCTGAATACAACAGGTGTAGTAGACCTCACAGTGAAATGCTGAATACAACAGGTGTAGTAGACCTTACAGTGAAATGCTGAATACAACAGGTGTAGTAGACCTTACAGTGAAATGCTGAATACAACAGGTGTAGTAGACCTTACAGTGAAATGCTGAATACAACAGGTGTAGTAGACCTTACAGTGAAATGCTGAATACAACAGGTGTAGTAGACCTCACAGTGAAATGCAGAATACAACAGGTGTAGTAGACCTTACAGTGAAATGCTTAATTACGAGCCCCTAAGTAATTAAAGAGCAGCAGTAAAATAACAACAGCGAGACTATATACAGGGGGTACAACAGGTGTAGAGTCAATGTGAGGCTATATACAGGGGGTACCGGTACAGAGTCAATGTGGAGACTATATACAGGGGGTACCGGTACAGAGTCAATGTGGAGGCTATATACAGGGGGTACCGGTACAGAGTCAATGTGGAGACTATATACAGGGGGTACCGGTACAGAGTCAATGTGGAGGCTATATACAGGGGGTACCGGTACAGAGTCAATGTGGAGGCTATATACAGGGGGTACCGGTACAGAGTCAATGTGGAGGCTATATACAGGGGGTACCGGTACAGAGTCAATGTGGAGGCTATATACAGGGGGTACCAGTACAGAGTCAATGTGGAGGCTATATACAGGGGGTACCGGTACAGAGTCAATGTGGAGGCTATATACAGGGGTACCAGTACAGAGTCAATGTGGAGGCTATATACAGGGGGTACCGGTACAGAGTCAATGTGGAGGCTATATACAGGGGTTACCGGTACAGAGTCAATGTGGAGGCTATATACAGGGGGTACCGGTACAGAGTCAATGTGGAGGCTATATACAGGGGGTACTGGTACACAGTCAATGTGGAGGCTATATACAGGGGTACCGGTACAGAGTCAATGTGGAGGCTATATACAGGGGGTACTGGTACACAGTCAATGTGGAGGCTATATACAGGGGGTACTGGTACACAGTCAATGTGGAGGCTATATACAGGGGGTACCGGTACAGAGTCAACATGGAGACTATATACAGGGGGGTACCGGTACAGAGTCAATGTGGAGACTATATACAGGGGGTACTGGTACAGAGTCAGTGTGGAGGCTATATACAGGGGGTACCGGTACAGAGTCAATGTGGAGACTATATACAGGGGGTACTGGTACAGAGTCAGTGTGGAGGCTATATACAGGGGGTACCGGTACAGAGTCAATGTGGAGGCTATATACAGGGGGTACCAGTACAGAGTCAACGTGGAGGCTATATACAGGGGGTACCGGTACAGAGTCAATGTGGAGGCTATATACAGGGGGTACCGGTACAGAGTCAATGTGGAGGCTATATACAGGGGGTACCGGTACAGAGTCAATGTAGAGGCTAAATACAGGGTATTACGGTACAGAGTCAATGTGGAGGCTATATACAGGGGGGTACCGGTACAGAGTCAATGTGGAGGCTATATACAGGGGGTACCGGTACAGAGTCAATGTAGAGGGGCACCGGTTAAATGAGGTATTATGTATATGTAGGTAGAGTTATTAAAGTGACTATGCATAGATGACAACAGAGAGTAGCAGCGGTGTAGAAGAGGGGGGGTCAATGTAAATAGTCTGGGTAGCCATTTGATTAGGGGGGAGGGGCAATGCAAATAGTCTGGGTAGCCATTTGATTAGGGGGGAGGGGCAATGCAAATAGTCTGGGTAGCCATTTGATTAGGGGAGGGGCAATGCAAATAGTCTGGGTAGCCATTTGATTAGGGGAGGGGCAATGCAAATAGTCTGGGTAGCCATTTGATTAGCTGTTCAGGAGTCTTATGGCTTGGGGGGTAGAAGCTGTTTAGAAGCCTCTTGGACCTAGACTTGGCTCTCCGGTACCGCTTGCCGTGCGGTAGCAGAGAGAACAGTCTATGACTAGGGTGGCTGGACTCTTTGATAATTTTTAGGGCCTTCCTCTGACACCGTCTGGTATAGAAGTCCTGGATGGCAGGAAGCTTGGCCCCAGTGATGCACTGGGCCGTTCACACTACCCTCTGTAGTGCCTTGCGGTCGGAGGCCGAGCAGTTGCTGTACCAGGCAGTGATGAAACCAGTCAGGATTCTCTCGATGGTGCAGCTGTAGAACCATTTGAGGATCTGAGGACCCATGCCAAATCTTTTCAGTCTCCTGAGGGGAATAGGTTCTGTCGTACCCTCTTCACGACTGTCTTGGTGTGTTTGGACCATGATAGTTTGTTGGTGATGTGGACACCATGGAACTTGAAGCTCTCAACCTGCAGCCCCATCGATGAGAATGGGGGCGTACTCGGTCCTCTTTTTCCTGGAGTCCACAATCATCTCCTTTGTCTTGATCACGTTGAGGAAAAGGTTGTTGTCCTGGCACCACCAGGTCTCTGACCTCCTCCCTATAGGCTGTCTCATCGTTGAGGGAGAGGTTGTTGTCCTGGCACCACCAGGTCTCTGACCTCCTCCCTATAGGCTGTCTCGTGGTTGAGGAAGAGGTTGTTGTCCTGGCACCACACGACCAGGTCTCTGACCTCCTCCCTATAGGCTGTCTCGTCGTTGAGGGGGAGGTTGTTATTCATGCACCACACGACCAGGTCTCTGACCTCCTCCCTATAGGCTGTCTCGTGGTTGAGGGAGAGGTTGTTGTCCTGGCACCACACGACCAGGTCTCTGACCTCCTCCCTATAGGCTGTCTCATCGTTGAGGGAGAGGTTGTTGTCCTGGCACCACCAGGTCTCTGACCTCCTCCCTATAGGCTGTCTCGTGGTTGAGGAAGAGGTTGTTGTCCTGGCACCACACGACCAGGTCTCTGACCTCCTCCCTATAGGCTGTCTCGTCGTTGAGGGGGAGGTTGTTATTCATGCACCACACGACCAGGTCTCTGACCTCCTCCCTATAGGCTGTCTCGTGGTTGAGGGAGAGGTTGTTGTCCTGGCACCACACGACCAGGTCTCTGACCTCCTCCCTATAGGCTGTCTCATCGTTGAGGGAGAGGTTGTTGTCCTGGCAACACACGACCAGGTCTCTGACCTCCTCCTTATAGGCTGTCTCATCGTTGAGGGAGAGGTTGTTGTCCTGGCAAC
>NC_088405.1:236072-387669 GCF_034236695.1 Oncorhynchus nerka
AGACCAGAGCCCTATTCCCTCTGTAGTGCACGACTTTAGACCAGAGCCCTATTCCCTCTGTAGTGCACGACTTTAGACCAGAGCCCTATTCCCTCTGTAGTGCACCTCTTTAGACCAGAGCTCTATTCCCTCTGTAGTGCACTACTTTAGACCAGAGCCCTATTCCCTCTGTAGTGCACGACTTTAGACCAGAGCCCTATTCCCTCTGTAGTGCACGACTTTAGACCAGAGCCCTATTCCCTCTGTAGTGCACGACTTTAGACCAGAGCCCTATTCCCTATATAGTGCACTATTGTTGAGCAGGGCCCGTAGGGAGCCAGCCAGTCAGCCAGCCAGCCAGACAGCCAGCCAGTCAGCCAGTCAGCCAGTCAGCCAGTCAGTCAGCCAGCCAGCCAGCCAGTCAGCCAGCCAGCCAGTCAGCCAGCCAGACAGCCAGACAGCCAGCCAGTCAGCCAGCCAGTCAGTCAGTCAGTCAGCCATCCAGCCAGTCAGCCAGTCAGCCAGCCAGCCAGCCAGTCAGCCAGTCAGCCAGCCAGCCAGTCAGCCAGCCAGTCAGCCAGTCAGCCAGCCAGCCAGTCAGCCAGTCAGCCAGTCAGCCAGTCAGTCAGCCAGCCAGCCAGTCAGCCAGCCAGTCAGCCAGTCAGCCAGCCAGTCAGCCAGTCAGTCAGCCAGCCAGTCAGCCAGCCAGTCAGCCAGCCAGCCAGCCAGTCAGCCAGCCAGTCAGCCAGCCAGCCAGTCAGCCAGTCAGTCAGCCAGTCAGCCAGCCAGTCAGCCAGTCAGCCAGCCAGCCAGCCAGTCAGCCAGTCAGCCAGCCAGTCAGCTACATTCCACTGTCGTTTCAATTGTAATAACACATTAACTGATGTCTACCTTCCTCTCTACCTGATTGATTATTACAGGATGGTGCTGATACCTTTCTGTACTCTACTGGAGTGTTCCGTGGCACTGGCCCTGGTCAAAAGTAGTGCACTCCATAGGGAACAGGGTGCTATTTAGGCCAGGTGCCTGGCTGTTTGTTCCAGAGTTGCTCCAAGGCCCCAGAATGTATAGTCACTGAGAAGAGGATGAGGCAATAGAGGCTTTGACATTCTAGTGGTGGATTTTCTACAGATTAGCCCTGTATTAGCCCTGTACTAACCCTGTACTAGCCCTGTACTAGCCCTGTACTAACCCTGTACTAACCCTGTACTAGCCCTGTATTAACCCTGTATTAACCCTGTACTAACCCTGTATTAGCCCTGTACTAGCCCTGTACTAACCCTTTAGCCCTGTACCCTGTATTAACCCTGTATTAACCCTGTATTAACCCTGCCCCTGTATTAACCCTGTATTAGCCCTGTATTAACCCTGTATTAACCCTGTACTAACCCTGTACTAGCCCTGTACTAACCCTGTACTAACCCTGTACTAGCCCTGTATTAACCCTGTATTAACCCTGTACTAACCCTGTATTAGCCCTGTACTAGCCCTGTACTAACCCTGTATTAGCCCTGTATTAACCCTGTATTAACCCTGTATTAACCCTGTACTAGCCCTGTATTAACCCTGTATTAGCCCTGTATTAACCCTGTATTAGCCCTGTATTAGCCCTGTACAAGCCCTGTATTAGCCCTGTATTAACCCTGTACTAGCCCTGTACTAACCCTGTACTAGCCCTGTATTAACCCTGTACTAGCCCTGCACTAGCCCTGTATTAGCCCTGTATTAGCCCTGTACTAGCCCTGTATTAACCCTGTACTAGCCCTGTATTAACCCTGTACTAGCCCTGTACTAGCCCTGTATTAACCCTGTACTAGCCCTGTACTAACCCTGTACTAGCCCTGTATTAACCCTGTATTAGCCCTGTACAAGCCCTGTATTAGCCCTGTATTAACCCTGTATTAGCCCTGTACAAGCCCTGTATTAGCCCTGTATTAACCCTGTATTAACCCTGTACTAGCCCTGTATTAGCCCTGTATTAGCCCTGTACTAGCCCTGTATTAACCCTGTACTAGCCCTGTATTAACCCTGTACTAGCCCTGTACTAGCCCTGTACTAGCCCTGTATTAACCCTGTATTAGCCCTGCACAAGCCCTGTATTAGCCCTGTATTAACCCTGTATTAACCCTGTACTAGCCCTGTATTAGCCCTGTATTAGCCCTGTACTAGCCCTGTATTAACCCTGTATTAGCCCTGTATTAACCCTGTACTAGCCCTGTACTAGCCCTGTACTAGCCCTGTATTAACCCTGTATTAGCCCTGTATTAACCCTGTATTAGCCCTGTATTAACCCTGTACTAACCCTGTATTAGCCCTGTATTAACCCTGTATTAACCCTGTATTAACCCTGTACTAGCCCTGTATTAACCCTGTATTAACCCTGTATTAACCCTGTATTAACCCTGTACTAGCCCTGTATTAACCCTGTATTAACCCTGTATTAACCCTGTACTAGCCCTGTACTAACCCTGTATTAACCCTGTATTAGCCCTGTATTAACCCTGTATTAACCCTGTATTAGCCCTGTATTAACCCTGTATTAACCCTGTATTAACCCTGTATTAACCCTGTATTAGTCCTGCATTAGTCCTGTACTAACCCTGTATTAACCCTGTATTAACACTGTATTAGCCCTGTATTAGCCCTGTATTAACCCTGTATTAACCCTGTATTAACCCTGTACTAGCCCTGTATTAACCCTGTACTAGCCCTGTATTAACCCTGTACTAGCCCTGTATTAACCCTGTATTAACCCTGTATTAACCCTGTACTAGCCCTGTACTAGCCCTGTATTAACCCTGTATTAACCCTGTACTAGCCCTGTATTAACCCTGTACTAGCCCTGTATTAACCCTGTATTAACCCTGTATTAACCCTGTACTAGCCCTGTACTAGCCCTGTATTAACCCTTTATTAACCCTGTACTAGCCCTGTATTAACCCTGTATTAGCCCTGTATTAACCCTGTATTAACCCTGTATTAACCCTGTACTAGCCCTGTACTAGCCCTGTATTAACCCTGTATTAACCCTGTACTGTTCCAGATGTGTGACAGATCACCCTGTTGTAATAGTTAAAGGTTTGCCGTTGTGGAAGTGTCTGAATGGATTGAGGACATTGTGTTGCTTCTGTAACATCAGTGGTTCCATGTTCCCAGGACCAGACATATGGAAAACATGACTGGAAGTCTCTTAGGATGAACCCATGGCAGATATCTGATTATTATTATCTTGGACATTTACCGTGTGCTATGTTTTCAGACATGACAAGTTTAACATTAGGATGGTCTGAACCCCAGTGGCTGATGGGAGCAGGAAGTCAAACCAAGCGATACTGTATCTGTCATAGTTGTTTAACCTTGTACGCCAACATAGTTGTCTAGCCTTGTACGCCAACATAGTTGTCTAGCCTTGTACGCCAACATAGTTGTCTAGCCTTGTACGCCAACATAGTTGTCTAGCCTTGTACGCCAACATAGTTGTCTAGCCTTGTACGCCAACATAGTTGTCTAGCCTTGTACGCCAACATAGTTGTCTAGCCTTGTACGCCAACATAGTTGTCTAGCCTTGTACGCCAACATAGTTGTCTAGCCTTGTACGCCAACATAGTTGTCTAGCCTTGTACGCCAACATAGTTGTCAAGACTTGTACGCCAACATAGTTGTCTAGACTTGTATGCCAACATAGTTGTCAAGACTTGTACGCCAACATAGTTGTCAAGACTTGTACGCCAACATAGTTGTCAAGACTTGTACGCCAACATAGTTGTCAAGACTTGTACGCCAACATAGTTGTCAAGACTTGTACGCCAACATAGTTGTCTAGCCTTGTACGCCAACATAGGTGTCTAGCCTTGTACGCCAACATAGTTGTCAAGACCTGTACGCCAACATAGTTGTCTAGCCTTGTACGCCAACATAGTTGTCTAGCCTTGTACGCCAACATAGTTGTCTAGCCTTGTACGCCAACATAGTTGTCTAGCCTTGTACGCCAACATAGTTGTCTAGCCTTGTACGCCAACATAGTTGTCTAGCCTTGTACGCCAACATAGTTGTCTAGCCTTGTACGCCAACGCGACAAACATAAGCCTTCTACTCCAAATCATAAATCTTTCTTTAAAAATGTCTTATCTCTTTTTCTCTGGACAAAGAATGGTTTTATAACACAGTGTGCATCAAACAGTCCAAAGAGTTGTGTAATTCCCTACAGCTAGATCAAACAGGTGATTAACATCGTATCTCTAGTAGTCCTCTATTAGAGGTGATTATCTCTACTAGCCAGTCAGTATACAGTAGTCCCCTATTAGAGGTGATTATCTCTACTAACCAGTCAGTATACAGTAGTCCTCTAATAGAGGTGATTATCTCTACTAACCAGTCAGTATACAGTAGTCCTCTATTAGAGGTGATTATCTCTACTAACCAGTCAGTATACAGTAGTCCTCTATTAGAGGTGATTATCTCTACTAACCAGTCAGTATACAGTAGTCCCCTATTAGAGGTGATTATCTCTACTAACCAGTCAGTATACAGTAGTCCTCTATTAGAGGTGATTATCTCTACTAACCAGTCAGTATACAGTAGTCCTCTATTAGAGGTGCTTATCTCTACTAGCCAGTCAGTATACAGTAGTCCTCTATTAGAGGTGATTATCTCTACTAGCCAGTCAGTATACAGTAGTCCTCTATTAGAGGTGATTATCTCTCTACTAACCAGTCAGTTTACAGTAGTCCTCTATTAGAGGTGATTATCTCTACTAACCAGTCAGTTTACAGTAGTCCTCTATTAGAGGTGATTATCTCTACTAACCAGTCAGTTTACAGTAGTCCTCTCTACTAACCAGTCAGTATACAGTAGTCCTCTATTAGAGGTGATTATCTCTACTAACCAGTCAGTATACAGTAGTCCTCTATTAGAGGTGATCTACTAGCCAGTCAGTATACAGTAGTCCTAACTCTACTAGCCAGTCAGTCAGTAGTCCTCTACAGTCAGTCCTCTATTAGAGGTGATTATCTCTACTAACCAGTCAGTATACAGTAGTCCTCTATTAGAGGTGATTATCTCTACTAACCAGTCAGTATACAGTAGTCCTCTATTAGAGGTGATTATCTCTACTAACCAGTCAGTATACAGTAGTCCTCTATTAGAGGTGATTATCTCTACTAGCCAGTCAGTATACAGTAGTCCTCTATTAGAGGTGATTATCTCTACTAACCAGTCAGTATACAGTAGTCCTCTATTAGAGGTGATTATTGTGGCAGTTATATGTTGTGTCCCAAATGGCACCCTTTTCCCAATGTAGTGCAGAGACCGTGGTTCTGGTCAACAGTAGTGTACTACATAGGGAATAGGGTGCGATTTAGGATTCCGTTCTAACCTGGAAGGGACAGTGTTATCAGCCCTCTGAGATGTGATAATCTGCTGCTGGTTGAAAGCCCATTGATTGCAGGTTGGTTTTATGACAGCCTTGCGTTGCTGTTATGGTAGGAACCATTGATTTTACTGCTGAAGTACACACAAGCCGTTGTAAAACTAACTCAGGCCATTTATTTTCATCCGTTATTTAACTGGTTCAAGACAGCGATGAAAGTTTCCCCAGGTAGAGGAAGATCGTCATTTGTCTGTTGGAGCAGAAAGACGGTCAGTTGTTTATTCTGAGGGACAGAAGTGAATGAATCAATACAGGAAAGAGTTGAACGTCAGACCCTCATCATCTGGAAAGGGGCTTCCTTCCTCCACGGTCACTTCATTAGGAGTTTAATGGATTTCATTTAACTAGACAGTTAAGAACCAATTCTTAGTTTCAATGACGGCCTACCGGGGAACAGTGGGCTAACTGCCTTGTTCAGGGGAACAGTGGGTTAACTGCCTTGTTCAGGGGAACAGTGGGTTAACTGCCTTGTTCAGGGGAACAGTGGGTTAACTGCCTTGTTCAGGGGAACAGTGGGTTAACTGCCTTGTTCAGGGGAACAGTGGGTTAACTGCCTTGTTCAGGGAACAGTGGGTTAACTGCCTTGTTCAGGGGAACAGTGGGCTAACTGCCTTGTTCAGGGGAACAGTGGGTTAACTGCCTTGTTCAGGGGAACAGTGGGCTAACTGCCTTGTTCAGGGGAACAGTGGGCTAACTGCCTTGTTCAGGGGAACACTGGGTTAACTACCTTGTTCAGAGGAACAGTGGGTTAACTGCCTTGTTCAGGGGAACAGTGGGTTAACTGCCTTGTTCAGGGGAACAGTGGGCTAACTGCCCTGTTCAGGAGAACAGTGGGTTAACTGCCCTGTTCAGGGGAACAGTGGGTTAACTGCCTTGTTCAGGGGAACAGTGGGTTAACTGCCTTGTTCAGGGGAACAGTGGGTTAACTGCCTTGTTCAGGGGAAGAGTGGGTTAACTGCCTTGTTCAGGGGAACATTGGGTTAACTGCCTTGTTCAGGGGAACAGTGGGTTAACTGCCTTGTTCAGGGGAACAGTGGGTTAACTGCCTTGTTCAGGGAACAGTGGGCTAACTGCCTTGTTCAGGGAACAGTGGGTTAACTGCCTTGTTCAGGGGAACAGTGGGCTAACTGCCTTGTTCAGGGAACAGTGGGCTAACTGCCTTGTTCAGGGGAACACTGGGTTAACTACCTTGTTCAGAGGAACAGTGGGTTAACTGCCTTGTTCAGGGGAACAGTGGGTTAACTGCCTTGTTCAGGGGAACAGTGGGCTAACTGCCCTGTTCAGGAGAACAGTGGGTTAACTGCCCTGTTCAGGAGAACAGTGGGTTAACTGCCTTGTTCAGGGGAACAGTGGGCTAACTGCCTTGTTCAGGGGAACAGTGGGTTAACTGCCTTGTTCAGGGGACTAGTGGCTTAACTGCCTTGTTCAGGGGAACAGTGGGATAACTGCCTTGTTCAGGGGAACAGTGGGCTAACTGCCTTGTTCAGGGGAACAGTGGGCTAACTGCCTTGTTCAGGGGAACAGTGGGTTAACTGCCTTGTTCAGGGGAACAGTGGGCTAACTGCCTTGTTCAGGGGAACAGTGGGCTAACTGCCTTGTTCAGGGGAACAGTGGGTTAACTGCCTTGTTCAGGGGAACAGTGGGTTAACTGCCTTGTTCAGGGGAACAGTGGGTTAACTGCCTTGTTCAGGGGAACAGTGGGTTAACTGCTTTGTTCAGGGGAACCGTGGGTTAACTGCCCTGTTCAGGGGAACAGTGGGTTAACTCCCCTGTCCAGGGGAACAGTGGGTTAACTGCCTTGTTCAGGAGAACAGTGGGTTAACTGCCTTGTTCAGGGGAACAGTGGGTTAACTGCCCTGTTCAGGGGAACACTGGCTTAACTCCCCTGTCCAGGGGAACAGTGGGTTAACTGCCTTGTTCAGGAGAACAGTGGGTTAACTGCCTTGTTCGGGGGAACAGTGGGTTAACTGCCTTGTTCAGGGGAACAGTGGGATAACTGCCTTGTTCAGGGGAACAGTGGTTTAACTGCCCTGTTCAGGGGAACAGTGGGTTAACTGCCTTGTTCAGGGGAACAGTGGGTTAACTGCCTTGTTCAGGGGAACAGTGGGTTAACTGCCCTGTTCAGGGGAACAGTGGGTTAACTGCCTTGTTCAGGGGAACAGTGGGTTAACTGCCCTGTTCAGGGGAACAGTGGGTTAACTGCCCTGTTCAGGGGAACAGTGGGTTAACTGCCTTGTTCAGGGGAACAGTGGGTTAACTGCCTTGTTCAGGGGAACATTGGGTTAACTGCCCTGTTCAGGGGAACAGTGGGTTAACTGCCTTGTTCAGGGGAACATTGGGTTAACTGCCTTGTTCAGGGGAACAGTGGGTTAACTGCCTTGTTCAGGGGAACAGTGGGTTAACTGCCTTGTTCAGGGGAACAGTGGGTTAACTGCCCTGTTCAGGGGAATAGTGGGTTAACTGCCTTGTTCAGGGAACAGTGGGTTAACTGCCCTGTTCAGGGAACACTGGGTTAACTGCCTTGTTCAGGGAACAGTGGGTTAACTGCCTTGTTCAGGGGAACAGTGGGTTAACTGCCCTGTTCAGGGGAACACTGGGTTAACTGCCTTGTTCAGGGGAACAGTGGGTTAACTGCCCTGTTCAGGGGAACACTGGGTTAACTGCCTTGTTCAGGGGAACAGTGGGTTAACTGCCTTGTTCAGGGGAACAGTGGGTTAACTGCCTTGTTCAGGGGAAAAGTGGGTTAACTGCCCTGTTCAGGGGAACACTGGGTTAACTGCCTTGTTCAGGGGCAGAACGACAGATTTATACCTAGTCAGCTCAGGGATTCAATCTTGCAACCTTTCCGTTACTAGTCCAACACTCTAACCACTAGGCTACCTGCCGCCCCTCCACTCTAACCACTAGGCTACCCTGCCACCCCTACACTCTAACCACTAGGCTACCCTTCCACCCCTCCACTTTAACCACTAGGCTACCTGCCGCCCCTCCACTCTAACCACTAGGCTACCCTGCCACCCCAACACTCTAACCACTAGGCTACCCTGCCGACCCTCCACTCTAACCACTAGGCTACCCTGCCGCCCCTACACTCTAACCACTAGGCTACCCTGCCGCCCCTCCACTCTAACCACTAGGCTACCCTGCCCCCCTCCACTCTAACCACTAGGCTACCCCTTCTCTGCCTGGCCGGTTCCCCTCTCTCCACTGGGATTCTCTGCCTGGCCGGTTCCCCTCTCTCCACTGGGATTCTCTGCCTGGCCGGTTCCCCTCTCTCCACTGGGATTCTCTGTCTGGCCGGTTCCCCTCGGTTCCCCTCTCTCCACTGGGATTCTCTGCCTGGCCGGTTCCCCTCTCTCCACTGGGATTCTCTGCCTGGCCGGTTCCCCTCTCTCCACTGGGATTCTCTGCCTGGCCGGTTCCCCTCTCTCCACTGGGATTCTCTGTCTGGCCGGTTCCCCTCTCCACTGGGATTCTCTGCCTGGCCGGTTCCCCTCTCTCCACTGGGATTCTCTGCCTGGCCGGTTCCCCTCTCTCCACTGGGATTCTCTGCCTGGCCGGTTCCCCTCTCTCCACTGGGATTCTCTGCCTGGCCGGTTCCCCTCTCTCCACTGGGATTCTCTGTCTGGCCGGTTCCCCTCTCTCCACTGGGATTCTCTGCCTGGCCGGTTCCCCTCTCTCCACTGGGATTCTCTGCCTGGCCGGTTCCCCTCTCTCCACTGGGATTCTCTGCCTGGCCGGTTCCCCTCTCTCCACTGGGATTCTCTGCCTGGCCGGTTCCCCTCTCTCCACTGGGATTCTCTGCCTGGCCGGTTCCCCTCTCTCCACTGGGATTCTCTGCCTGGCCGGTTCCCCTCTCTCCACTGGGATTCTCTGCCTCTAACCCTTTTACAGGGTCTCTTCCATGCCGTCCCTATAGGAGGGGGGCGTCACTTCATTTAGAATGTTTTTGTATTTCACCAGGGAGGCCAGTTGAGAACAAGTTCTCATTTACAACTGCGACCTGACCAAGACAAAGCAAAGCAGTGAGACAGAAACAACAACAGAGTTACACATGGAATAAACAAACATACAGTCAATAATACAGTAGAATAATCTATATACAGTGAGTGCAAGAACTTCACATCCTCTTGATGTGCAAGTAGAGATACAGGTGTGCAAAAGAGCAGCAAAGTAAATAACAACAGCATGGGGATGAGGTAGGTAGATTGGGCTATTTACAGATGGGCTATTTACAGATGGGCTGTGTACAGCTGCAGCGATCGGTTAGCTGCTCAGACAGCTGATGATTAAAGTTAGTGAGGGAGGTATAAGTCTTCCAACTTCAGCGATTTTCGCAATTCTTTCCAGTCACTGGCAGCAGAGAACTGAAAGGAACGGCGGCCAAAGGAAGATTTTGGCTTTTGGGGAGTGAGATATACCTGCTGGAGCGCGTGCTACAGGTGGGTGTTGCTATGGTGACCAGTGAGCTGAGATAAGGCGGAGCTAGACCATAGCATAGATGACCTGGAGCCAGTGGGTCTGGCGACGAATATGTAGCGAGAGGTTGAGAAGGTTGAGTCTCTTCCTGTCTGGGTTGATTATTATTATTGGACCCTGCTGGTCGTCTATGAACATTTGAACATCTTGGCCATGTTCTGTTATAATCTCCACCTGGCACAGCCAGAAGAGGACTGGCCACCCCACATATGCTCTCTCTAATTCTCTCTTTCTTTCTCTCTCTCGGAGGACCTGAGCCCTAGGACCGTGCCCCAGGACTACCTGACATGATGACTCCTTGCTGTCCCCAGTCCAACTGCTGCTCCAGTTTCAACTGTTCTGCCTTATTATTATTCGACCATGCTGGTCATTTATGAACATTTGAACATCTTGGCCATGTTCTGTTATAATCTCCACCCGGCACAGCCAGAAGAGGACTGGCCACCCCTCATAGCCTGGTTCCTCTCTAGGTTTCTAATCTCCACCCGGCACAGCCAGAAGAGGACTGGCCATCCCTCATAGCCTGGTTCCTCTCTAGGTTTCTTCCTAGGTTCTGGCCTTTCTAGGGAGTTTTTCCTAGCCACCGTGCTTCTACACCTGCATTGCTTGCTGTTTGGGGATTTAGGCTGGATTTCTGTACAGCACTTTGTGACATCAGCTGATGTAAGGAGGGATTCATAAATACATTTGATTAATTACCAGATTTAAGGTTTATTGGTTGTTATACAGCAACCATGATGGAGTGAGGAAGAGAGACAGAGAGCGAGAGAGAGAGAGGGAGAGAGAGAGAGAGAGAGAGAGAGAGAGAGAGAGAGAGAGAGAACGAGTGAGTGAAGAAAAGATCTGAAGTAGAGACCCAGTTACCTACCTGTGAACCAAAAGCAGTGACCCTGAGGTTAAGTCAATAGAGACAGCACTTGTCAGGCCAGGACCTAGAGAAGCAGACAGTGATAATGGGCTTGGAGCTCCACTAGTCCCCTTGACTTAGACTGACTGACAAAGCTCTCCTCTTGGCTGACTGGGCCTGGAGCTTAACCCTTCAGCTGATCTCCTCCACTGGCTTCAGGAGAGCAGAACCCACATCATGGCAAACCACTTCAACACTCGACTAGAATGGTGGTAAATGTTTTCATGGTGTAAGAATAACAAGGAGGGAGTGTTGCATTTAGTCTGTCTTCTACACCTGGGAGTCACTGTCCCCCCCGGGAGTCACTGGGAGTCACTGTCCCCCCCGGGAGTCACTGGGAGTCACTGTCCCCCCCGGGAGTCACTGGGAGTCACTGTCCCCCCCGGGAGTCACTGGGAGTCACTGTCCCCCCCGGGAGTCACTGGGAGTCACTGTCCCCCCCGGGAGTCACTGGGAGTCACTGTCCCCCGGGAGTCACTGGGAGTCACTGTCCCCCGGGAGTCACTGGGAGTCACTGTCCCCCCGGGAGTCACTGGGAGTCACTGTCCCCCGGGAGTCACTGGGAGTCACTGTCCCCCAGTCAGTCACTACAATACTCCAACCCTCCAAGCCTTCAGTCAGTGGTAACTATACTACTCCAACCCTCCAGCCTTCAGTCAGTGGTAACTATACTACTCCAACCCTCCAAGCCTTCAGTCAGTGGTAACTATACTACTCCAACCCTCCAAGCCTTCAGTCAGTGGTAACTATACTACTCCAACCCTCCAAGCCTTCAGTCAGTGGTAACTATACTACTCCAACCCTCCAGTCAGTGGTAACTATACTACTCCAACCCTCCAAGCCTTCAGTCAGTGGTAACTATACTACTCCAACCCTCCAGCCTTCAGTCAGTGTTAACTATACTACTCCAACCCTCCAAGCCTTCAGTCAGTGGTAACTATACTACTCCAACCCTCCAAGCCTTCAGTCAGTGGTAACTATACTACTCCAACCCTCCAAGCCTTCAGTCAGTGTTAACTATACTACTCCAACCCTCCAAGCATTCAGTCAGTGTTAACTATACTACTCCCTCCAGGCAAGCACCATGGTCTTGTAGCGGATGCGAGCTTCAACTGGAAGCCAGTGGAGAGAGCGGAGGAGCAGGGTGACGTGAGAGAACTTGGGAAGGTTGAACACCAGACGGGCTGCGGCGTTCTGGATGAGCTGTAGGGGTTTAATGGCACAGGAAGGGAGCCCAGCCAACAGCGAGTTGCAGTAATCCAGACAGGAGATGACAAGTGCCTGGATTAGGACCTGCGCTGCTTCCTGTGTGAGGCAGGGTCGTACTCTGCGGATGTTGTAGAGCATGAACCTACAGGAACGGGCCACCGCCTTGATGTTATTTGAGAACGACAGGGTGTTGTCCAGGATCACGCCAAGGTTCTTAGCGCTCTGGGAGGAGGACACAATGGAGTTGTCAACCGTGATGGTGAGATCATGGAACGGGCAGTCCTTCCCCGGGAGGAAGAGCAGCTCCGTCTTGCCGAGGTTCAGCTTGAGGTGATGATCCGTCATCCACACTGATATGTCTGACAGACATGCAGAGATGCGATTCGCCACCTGGTCGTCAGAAGGGGGAAAGGAGAAGATTAATTGTGTGTCGTCTGCATAGCAATGATAGGAGAGACCATGTGAGGTTATGACAGAGCCAAGTGACTTGGTGTATAGCGAGAATAGGAGAGGGCCTAGAACAGAGCCCTGGGGGACACCAGTGGTGAGAACACGTGGTGAGGAGACAGATTCTCGCCACGCCACCTGGTAGGAGCGACCTGTCAGGTAGGACGCAATCCAAGCGTGGGCCGCGCCGGAGATGCCCAACTCGGAGAGGGTGGAGAGGAGGATCTGATGGTTCACAGTATCGAAGGCAGCCGATAGGTCTAGAAGGATGAGAGCAGAGGAGAGAGAGTTAGCTTTAGCAGTGCGGAGCGCCTCCGTGATACAGAGAAGAGCAGTCTCAGTTGAATGACTAGTCTTGAAACCTGACTGATTTGGATCAAGAAGGTCATTCTGAGAGAGATAGCGGGAGAGCTGGCCAAGGACGGCACGTTCAAGAGTTTTGGAGAGAAAAGAAAGAAGGGATACTGGTCTGTAGTTGTTGACATCGGAGGGATCGAGTGTAGGTTTTTTCAGAAGGGTGCAACTCTCGCTCTCTTGAAGACGGAAGGGACGTAGCCAGCGGTCAGGGATGAGTTGATGAGCGAGGTGAGGTAAGGGAGAAGGTCTCCGGAAATGGTCTGGAGAAGAGAGGAGGATAGGGTCAAGCGGGCAGGTTGTTGGGCGGCCGGCCGTCACAAGACGCGAGATTTCATCTGGAGAGAGAGGGGAGAAAGAGGTCAGAGCACAGGGTAGGGCAGTGTGAGCAGAACCAGCAGTGTCGTTTGACTTAGCAAACGAGGATCGGATGTCGTCGACCGTCTTTTCAAAATGGTTGACGAAGTCATCTGCAGAGAGGGAGGAGGGGGAGGGGAGGAGGATTCAGGAGGGAGGAGAAGGTGGCAAAGAGCTTCCTAGGGTTAGAGGCAGATGCTTGGAATTTAGAGTGGTAGAAAGTGGCTTTAGCAGCAGAGACAGAAGAGGAAAATGTAGAGAGGAGGGAGTGAAAGGATGCCAGGTCCGCAGGGAGGCGAGTTTTCCTCCATTTCCGCTCGGCTGCCCGGAGCCCTGTTCTGTGAGCTCGCAATGAGTCGTCGAGCCACGGAGCGGGAGGGGAGGACCGAGCCGGCCTGGAGGATAGGGGACATAGAGAGTCAAAGGATGCAGAAAGGGAGGAGAGGAGGGTTGAGGAGGCAGAATCAGGAGATAGGTTGGAGAAGGTTTGAGCAGAGGGAAGAGATGATAGGATGGAAGAGGAGAGAGTAGCGGGGGAGAGAGCGAAGGTTGGGACGGTGCGATACCATCCGAGTAGGGGCAGTGTGGGAAGTGTTGGATGAGAGCGAGAGGGAAAAGGATACAAGGTAGTGGTCGGAGACTTGGAGGGGAGTTGCAATGAGGTTAGTGGAAGAACAGCATCTAGTAAAGATGAGGTCGAGCGTATTGCCTGCCTTGTGAGTAGGGGGGGAAGGTGAGAGGGTGAGGTCAAAAGAGGAGAGGAGTGGAAAGAAGGAGGCTGAGAGGAATGAGTCAAAGGTAGACGTGGGAGGTTAAAGTCGCCCAGAACTGTGAGAGGTGAGCCGTCCTCAGGAAAGGAGCTTATCAAGGCATCAAGCTCATTGATGAACTCTCCGAGGGAACCTGGAGGGCGATAAATGATAAGGATGTTAAGCTTGAAAGGGCTGGTAACTGTGACAGCATGGAATTCAAAGGAGGCGATAGACAGATGGGTAAGGGGAGAAAGAGAGAATGACCACTTGGGAGAGATGAGGACAGTCAGTGTTAACTATACTACTCCAACCCTCCAAGCCTTCAGTCAGTGGTAACTATAACACTCCAACCCTCCAACCCTCCAGTCAGTGGTAACTATACTACTCCAACCCTCCAACCCTCCAGTCAGTTGTAACTATACTACTCCAACCCTCCAAGCCTTCAGTCAGTGGGAACTATACTACTCCAACCCTCCAGGCCTTCAGTCAGTGGTAACTATACTACTCCAACCCTCCAAGCCTTCAGTCAGTGTTAACTATACTACTCCAACCCTCCAACCCTCCAGTCAGTGGTAACTATACTACTCCAACCCTCCAACCCTCCAGTCAGTGGTAACTATAATACTCCAACCCTCCAGTCAGTGGTAACTATACTACTCCAACCCTCCAACCCTCCAGTCAGTGGTAACTATACTACTCCAACCCTCCAACCCTCCAGTCAGTGGTAACTATACTACTCCAACCCTCCAAGCCTTCAGTCAGTGTTAACTATACTACTCCAACACTCCAACCCTCCAGTCAGTGTTAACTATACTACTCCAACACTCCAACCCTCCAGTCAGTGTTAACTATACTACTCCAACACTCCAACCCTCCAGTCAGTGGTAACTATACTACTCCAACCCTCCAAGCCTTCAGTCAGTGTTAACTATACTACTCCAACACTCCAACCCTCCAGTTAGTGTTAACTATACTACTCCAACCCTTCAGTCATTGTTAACTATAATACTCCAACCCTCCAAGCCTTCAGTCATTGTTAACTATACTACTCCAACCCTTCAGTCATTGTTAACTATAATACTCCAACCCTCCAAGCCTTCAGTCATTGTTAACTATACTACTCCAACCCTTCAGTCATTGTTAACTATAATACTCCAACCCTCCAAGCCTTCAGTCATTGTTAACTATACTACTCCAACCCTTCAGTCATTGTTAACTATAATACTCCAACCCTCCAAGCCTTCAGTCAGTGGTAACTATACTACTCCAACCCTTCAGTCATTGTTAACTATAATACTCCAACCCTCCAAGCCTTCAGTCATTGTTAACTATACTACTCCAACCCTTCAGTCATTGTTAACTATAATACTCCAACCCTCCAACCCTCCAGTCAGTGGTAACTATACTACTCCAACCCTCCAACCCTCCAGTCAGTTGTAACTATACTACTCCAACCCTCCAACCCTCCAGTCAGTGGTAACTATAATACTCCAACCTCAGTCAGTAAAACAGACGTTTTCTGGGAAAGTTGAATCATTTCCCTTCCGGTTGGATCATGTTCTAGATAACTACAGCAAGTGTTTGTAAGAGACCTCAGATAGTCCATTTTCTGGCGCTCCGCTCAATGGGCTTCAACATTAATAGCTTTCTGTGAAACACACATCCTGTTTTGGGGCCTTTTCTGTGTTGTCAATTGAAGGGATTTGAGTCACAATCAGCTTTTCCTGCTTCTCTCAGCAGTACAGGATGGACCGGCGCTCTGTTGATGAGAGAGAAAGAGGAGAGAGGTGGAGGGAGAGGGGCGGGGGGGAGACAGGGAGGGAGGGAGGGAGGGAGGGAGTAAGAGAGAGAGAGAGAGAGGGGAGGGAGACAGGGAGACAGGGAGAGGAGAGAGAGAGGGAGAGAGAGAGAGAGAGAGAGAGAGGGGGAGGGAGGGAGACGGAGGGAGAGAGAGAGAGAGAGAGAGAGAGAGAGAGAGAGAGGGAGAGAGGGAGAGAGAAAGAGAGAGAGAGGGAGACAGGGAGACAGGGAGACAGGGAGACAGGGAGAGAGAGAGAGAGAGAGAGAGAGAGAGAGAGAGAGAGAGAGAGAGAGAGAGAGAGAGAGAGAGAGGGGGGAGGAGGGAGACAGGGAGGGAGAGAGAGAGAGAGAGAGAGAGAGAGAGAGAGAGAGAGAGAGGGAGAGAGGGAGAGAGAAAGAGAGAGAGAGGGGAGACAGGGAGACAGGGAGGGAGGGAGGGAGGGAGGGAGAGAGAGAGAGAGAGAGAGAGAGAGAGAGAGAGAGAGGGAGGGAGGGAGGGAGACAGGGAGGGAGAGAGAGAGAGAGAGAGAGAGAGAGAGGGAGGGAGGGAGGGAGGGAGGGAGGGAGGGAGGGAGGGAGGGAGGGAGAGAGAGAGAGAGAGTAAGAGAGAGAGAGAGAGAGAGGGAGGGAGACAGGGAGACAGGGAGAGGAGAGAGAGAGGGAGAGGGAGAGAGAGAGAGAGAGAGAGAGGGGAGGGAGGGAGACAGGGAGGAGAGAGAGAGAGAGAGAGAGAGAGAGAGAGAGAGGGGAGAGAGGGAGAGAGAAAGAGAGAGAGAGGGAGACAGGGAGACAGGGAGACAGGGAGGGAGGGAGGGAGAGAGAGAGAGAGAGAGAGAGAGAGAGAGAGAGAGAGAGAGAGAGAGAGAGGAGGGAGAGAGGGAAGGGAGAGAGAGGGAGAGAGAAAGAGAGACAGAGAGACACAGAGAGAGAGAGAGAGAGAGAGAGAGAAAGAGAGACATAGAGACAGAGAGACAGAGAGAGAGAGAGAGAGAGAGATGAGCTTCAAGGTCTTAGCTGGGTTGGGCTCATGGAGCTGTTGGCAAGGGGCTGATGGGGTGGGGGGGGGGGGGGCTATCTCCTCACGACACAGACAATTAATCTCCACCACTCAGGAAGTTATTCTTACATGTATGTTTCCACAAATAATGTTATTGGGAGAGCTTGAGGCCCAGAACAATGGCCACTAATTTGTTTTGCTTCCCCTCTGGCCCGCGGAGGGCTGTGAAAACAAAGATGAAAATGGGAGGAAACACCTTAATTGAGAGTTGAGGAATGCAGCCGGCTGCCGACCCAACAAGCTCAGTGGGCTATTTCTCTGAATGGAGTCAGAGGACAGGAGGGAGAATGGTCAACAGTTTCCCCTCGCTCTTCCTCTATCTGACCTGAGTAACGGAGGGAGGGAGGGAGGGAGGGAGGGAGGGAGGGAGGGAGGGAGGACAATAGGACTGACTGAGAGAGGAGGACACCAGTACTCTGTATTTTCCACAGAGGTTGAAAGCAGTAATTTTCCATGTTCTGTGGTAGAAAGCAGCAGAGACTGAGGGAGGGAAGGAGCTGAGATAAGCAGAGAGGGAGAAGGACAGTGATGTCTGTTTGGTGAGAGAGATAAACAGAGAGGGAGAAGTACAGTGGTCTAGATGTCTGTTAGGTGAGAGAGATAAACAGACAGGGAGAAGTACAGTGATGTCTGTTTGGTGAGAGAGATAAACAGAGAGGGAGAAGGACAGTGATGTCTGTTTGGTGAGAGATAAACAGAGAGGGAGAAGGACAGTGATGTCTGTTTGGTGAGAGAGATAAACAGACAGGGAGAAGGACAGTGATGTCTGTTTGGTGAGAGAGATAAACAGACAGGGAGAAGGACAGTGATGTCTGTTTGGTGAGAGAGATAAACAGACAGGGAGAAGGACAGTGATGTCTGTTTGGTGAGAGAGATAAACAGACAGGGAGAAGGACAGTGATGTCTGTTTGGTGAGAGATAAACAGAGAGGGAGAAGGACAGTGATGTCTGTTAGGTGAGAGAGATAAACAGAGAGGGAGAAGGACAGTGATGTCTGTTAGGTGAGAGAGATAAACAGAGAGGGAGAAGGACAGTGATGTCTGTTAGGTGAGAGAGATAAACAGAGAGGGAGAAGGACAGTGATGTCTGTTAGGTGAGAGAGATAAACAGAGAGGGAGAAGGACAGTGATGTCTGTTAGGTGAGAGAGATAAACAGAGAGGGAGAAGGACAGTGATGTCTGTTAGGTGAGAGAGATAACAGAGAGGGAGAAGGACAGTGATGTCTGTTTGGTTAGAGAGATAAACAGAGAGGGAGAAGGACAGTGATGTCTGTTTGGTGAGAGAGATAAACAGAGAGGGAGAAGGACAGTGATGTCTGTTTGGTTAGAGAGATAAACAGAGAGGGAGAAGGACAGTGATGTCTGTTTGGTGAGAGAGATAAACAGACAGGGAGAAGGACAGTGGTCTAGATGTCTGTCAAATACATGGTCAGCAGATGTAATTGTGTAGTGAAATGCTGATGCCTCTAGATCCGACAGTGTATCAGTATCTGACAGGTAATATCTAACAGGTAATATCTAACAGGTAATATCTAACAGGTAATATCTAACAGGTAATATCTGACAGGTAATATCTAACAGGTAATATCTAACAGGTAATATCTAACAGGTAATATCTAACAGGTAATATCTAACAGGTAATATCTAACAGGTAATATCTAACAGGTAATATCTAACAGGTAATATCTAACAGGTAATATCTAACTATTCAACAACTAAACCTAATACACACAATCTAGTAAAAGAATGGGATGAGAATAAATAAATATAAAATATATGAATGAGCTGAGCGGCTAAGATGCAATAGATGGTAAAGAATAGATAGTGACGGATACAGGATACAGTACATACATATGAGATGAGTAATGAGAGATTTGGAAACATTATTAAAGTGACTAGTGTTCCATTTATTAAAGAGGCCAATGATATCAAAGTCTGGAGGTAGGCAGTCGCCTCTCTGTGTTAGTGATGGCTGTTTAACAAATCAAATTGATTTCAAATCAAATTTATTTATAAAGGACTTCTTACATCAGCTGATATCTCAAAGTGCTGTACAAAAACACAGCCTAAAACCCCCAAACAGCAAGCAATGCAGGTGTAGAAGCACGGTGGCTAGGAAAAACTCCCTCGAAAGGACAGAAGAGGAGCAGCACGGCCAGGTGGACTGGGGACAGCATGGAGTCGTCAGGCCAGGTAATCCTGAGGCATGGTCCTAGGGCCAGGTGGACTTGGGACAGCATGGAGTCATCAGGCCAGGTAGTCCCGAGGCATGGTCCTAGGGACAGGTGGACTTGGGACAGCATGGAGTCATCAGGCCAGGTAGTCCTGAGGCATGGTTCTCGGGCTCAGGTCCTCTGGGAGGGGAGAGGGAAAGAGAGAGAGAGAGAGAGAGAGAGAGAGAAAGAGAGAGAGAGGGGCAGAGAGAGAAAGAAAGAAAGAAAGAAAGAGAGAGAGAGAGAGAAAGAGAGAGAAAGAAAGAAAGAAAGAAAGAGAGAGAGAGAAAGAAAGAAAGAGAGAAAGAAAGAAAGAAAGAAAGAAAGAAAGAGAGAAAGAAAGAAAGAGAGAAAGAGAGAAAGAAAGAAATAAAGAGAGAAAGAAAGAGAGAAAGAAAGAAAGAGAGAAAGAAAGAAAGAAAGAAAGAAAGAAAGAGAGAAAGAATTGGAGAGAGCATACTTAAATTCACACAGGACACCGGATAAGACAGGAGAAATACTCCAGATATAACAGATTGACCCTAGACCCCCGACACATAAACTACTGCAGTATAAATACTGGAGGCTGAGACAGGAAGGGTCAGGAGACACTGTCTGATGGCCTTGAGATAGAAGCTGTTTTTCAGTCTCTCGGTCCCAGCTTTGATGCACCTGTGCTGACCTCACCTTCTGGACGATAGTGGGGTGAACAGGCAGTGGCTCGGGTGGCTGAGGTCCTTGATGATCTTTATGGCCTTCCTGTGACATCGGGTGGTGAAGGCGTCTTGGAGGGCAGGCAGATTTCCCCCGGTGATGCGTTGTACAGACCTCACTACCCTCTGGAGAGCCCTGCGGTTGTGGGTTCTGCAGTTGCCATACCAGGCGGTGACACAGCCTGACAAGATGCTCTCAATTGTGCACCTGTAAAGGTTAGTGAGGATTTTGGGTGACAAGCCACTCAGTACTGGTACTTCCTGTATATAGCCATGTTATTACCTGGTACTTCCTGTATATAGCCATGTTATTACCTGGTACTTCCTGTATATAGCCATGTTATTACCTGGTACTTCCTGTATATAGCCATGTTATTACCTGGTACTCCCTGTATATAGCCATGTTATTACCTGGTACTTCCTGTATATAGCCATGTTATTACCTGGTACTTCCTGTCTATAGCCATGTTATTACCTGGTACTTCCTGTCTATAGTATACGAAATGATACGAAATGTATACTAATGTATACGAAATGCTTCAGTCTGGTTTTAGACCCCATCATAGCACTGAGACGGCACTTGTGAAGGTGGTAAATGACATTTTAATGGCAACACACAGCTGTACATTTCAATGAAACATGGTGAAGCCCCAAAATTGCCCTCGCCAGAAGCATGTGTTTCAGACATAAGGAAGTGGATGGCTGCAAACTTTCTACTATTAAACTCGGACAAAACAGAGATGCTTGTTCTAGGTCCCAAGAAACAAAGAGATCTTCTGTTGAATCTGACAATTAATCTTAATGGTTGTACAGTCGTCTCAAATAAAACTGTGAAGGACCTCGGCGTTACTCTGGACCCTGATCTCTCTTTTAAAGAACATATCAAGACCATTTCGAGGACAGCTTTTTTCCATCTACGTAACATTGCAAAAATCAGAAACTTTCTGTCCAAAAATGATGCCGAAAAATTAATGTTATTACCTGGTACTTCCTGTATATAGCCATGTTATTACCTGGTACTTCCTGTATATAGCCATGTTATTACCTGGTACTTCCTGTATATAGCCATGTTATTACCTGGTACTTCCTGTATATAGCCATGTTATTACCTGGTACTTCCTGTATATAGCCATGTTATTACCTGGTACTTCCTGTATATAGCCATGTTATTACCTGGTACTTCCTGTATATAGCCATGTTGTTACTGGTACTTCCTGTATATAGCCATGTTATTACCTGGTACTCCCTGTATATAGCCATGTTATTACCTGGTACTTCCTGTATATAGCCATGTTATTACCTGGTACTCCCTGTATATAACCATGTTATTACCTGGTACTTCCTGTATATAGCCATGTTATTACCTGGTACTTCCTGTATATAGCCATGTTATTACCTGGTACTTCCTGTATATAACCATGTTATTACCTGGTACTTCCTGTATATAGCCATGTTATTACCTGGTACTTCCTGTATATAGCCATGTTATTACCTGGTACTTCCTGTATATAACCATGTTATTACCTGGTACTTCCTGTATATAGCCACGTTATTACCTGGTACTCCCTGTATATAGCCATGTTATTACCTGGTACTTCCTGTATATAGCCACGTTATTACCTGGTACTTCCTGTATATAGCCATGTTTTACCTGGTACTTCCTGTATATAGCCATGTTATTACCTGGTACTTCCTGTATATAACCATGTTATTACCTGGTACTTCCTGTATATAGCCATGTTATTACCTGGTACTTCCTGTATATAACCATGTTATTACCTGGTACTTCCTGTATATAGCCATGTTATTACCTGGTACTTCCTGTATATAGCCATGTTATTACCTGGTACTTCCTGTATATAGCCATGTTATTACCTGGTACTTCCTGTATATAACCATGTTATTACCTGGTACTTCCTGTATATAGCCATGTTATTACCTGGTACTTCCTGTATATAGCCATGTTATTACCTGGTACTTCCTGTATATAGCCATGTTATTACCTGGTACTTCCTGTTATTGTTATTCATTGTGTATTTATTATGACTTTCTATTATTTCTCTATTGTCTTTCTCTCTGCGTTGTTGGGAAGGGTCCATTTCACTGTTAGTCTACACCTGTTGTTTACCAAGCATGTGACAAATAAAATGTGATTTAATTGTGTGTGTGTGTGTTTTCATGAGTGCTTGTGTGCTTGTGTGCGTGTGTGTGTGTGTGTGTGTGTGTGTGTGTGTGTGTTTTCCAGAAAGTCTAGGCGGGCCACTGAAGTATCTACATCAACAGATGGTGTCTAGGGGGAGGTCAACAGACAGTGTCTAGGGGAAGGTCAACAGATGGTGTCTAGGGGGAAGGTCAACAGACAGTGTCTAGGGGGAAGGTCAACAGATGTTGTCTAGGAGGGAAGGTAAACAGATGGTGTCTAGGGGAAGGTCAACAGACGGTGTCTAGGGGAAGGTCAACAGACAGTGTCCAGGAGGGAAGGTCAACAGACAGTGGCTAGGGGAAGGTCAACAGACAGTGTCTAGGGGAAGGTCAACAGACGGTGTCTAGGGGAAGGTCAATAGACAGTGTCCAGGAGGGAAGGTCAACAGACAGTGGCTAGGGGAAGGTCAACAGACAGTGTCTAGGAGGGAAGGTCAACAGACAGTGTCTAGGGGAAGGTCAACAGACAGCGTCTAGGGGGAAGGTCAACAGACAGTGTCTAGGGGAAGGTCAACAGACAGCGTCTAGGGGAAGGTCAACAGACAGCGTCTAGGGGGAAGGTCAACAGACAGCGCCTAGGGGAAGGTCAATAGACAGCGTCTAGGGGAAGGTCAACAGACAGGAGGGAAGGTCAACAGACAGTGTCTAGGGGAGGTCAACAGACGGTGTCTAGGGGAAGGTCAACAGACAGTGTCTAGGGGGAAGGTCAACAGATGGTGTCTAGGAGGGAAGGTCAACAGATGGTGTCTAGGAGGGAAGGTCAACAGACAGTGTCTAGGAGGGAAGGGCAACAGGCAGGAGGAAGGGTCAACAGACAGGAGGGAATGTCAACAGACATGAGGGAAGGTCAACAGGCAGGAGGGTAGGTCATCAGACAGGAGGGAAGCTCTACATACAGTGTCTAGGAGGGAAGGTCAACAGGCAGTGTTTAGGAGGGAAGTCAAACAGACAGGAGGGAATATCAACAGACAGGATGGAAGGTCAACAAGCAGGAGGGAAGGTCGACAGGCAGGAGGGAAGATCAACAGACAGTGTCTAAGAGGGAAAGTCAACAGACAGGAGGGAAGGTCAACAGACAATGTCTAGGGGGGAAGGTCAACAGACAGTGTCTAGGAGGGAAGGGCAACAGGCAGAAGGAAGGGTCAACAGACAGGAGGGAATGTCAACAGACATGAGGGAAGGTCAACAGGCAGGAGGGTAGGTCATCAGACAGGAGGGAAGCTCTACATACAGTGTCTAGGAGGGAAGGTCAACAGGCAGTGTCTAGGAGGGAAGTCAAACAGACAGGAGGGAATATCAACAGACAGGATGGAAGGTCAACAAGCAGGAGGGAAGGTCGACAGGCAGGAGGGAAGGTCAACCGACGGGGGGGGGTTCGACAGACAGGCGGGAAGGTCAACAGACGATGTCTAAGAGGGAAGGTCAACAGACAATGTCTAGGAGGGAAGGTCAACAGACAGTGTCTAGGGGGGAAGGTCAACAGACAAGTGGGAAGGTCAACATACAGGAGGGAAGGTCAACAGACAATGTCTAGGAGGGAAGGTCAACATACAGTGTCTAGGAGGGAAGGTCAACAGACAATGTCTAGGAGGGAAGGTCAACAGACAATGTCTATGAGGGAAGGTCAACATACAGTGTCTAGGAGGGAAGGTCAACAGACAGGAGGGAAGGTCAACAGACAGTGTCTAAGAAGGAAGATCAACAGACAGGAGGGAAGGTCAACAGACAATGTCTAGGGGGGAAGGTCAACAGACAGTGTCCAGGAGGGAAGGTCAACATACGGGAGGGAAGGTCAACAGACAGTGTCTAGGAGGGAAGGTCAACAGACAATGTCTAAGAGGGAAGGTCAACAGACAGGAGGGAAGGTCAACAGACAGGTGGGAAGGTCAACAGACAGTGACAGACAGGGATAAGTGTGAGGGGCTCATGACTCCGACCTCTGACCTGCACGGTCAGCTCACTGCACTCTAGCAGGTACTTAAAAAACTTCTGTGGTTTGTTTCAAAGTATTACATAATACAACACGTTCGAATCATCAGCCAATCTCACCTCAGAGAAAGTTCAATCAAATCCACAACGGCAGAATTAGGCCTGTTTCTCCGTGACCCCTGCCAGTCAGACAGAACTCAGAGGTCAACCCTGGTTCCACACAGTACAAAACGGCCTTAAGGTTTCTCTCAGAGCCTTGTGACTCACTGTGGCGTCCATTGGAAAAGTGTTATCTCAGCCAGCCTCGCTACAGGAAGCTGTGTTTATCACTTCCTCCCAGTTGTAGTTTGTTTAGGGCTTCATCATATGATCAGGTTGCCTTACAGAAACCGAGGCCCAAATGGCACACTATTCACTAAATAGCGCACTACTTCCATAGGGCTCTGGTTAAAAGTAGTGCACTAGACAAGGAATAGAGGGCCATTTGGAACAGATACGAGAGCGAGAGAGAGAGAGAGAGAGAGAGAGAGAGACAGAGAGAGAGAAAAAAAAAATGTAGTTAATTTTTGTTGTTTTTCACTTTATATATTCACTTTGTATGTTGTCTACCTCACTTGCTTTGGCAATGTTAACACATGTTTCCCATGCCAATAAAGCCCTTGAATTGAATTGAATTGAATTGAGAGAGAGAGAGAGAGAGGAGGGAGAGAGAGAGAGAGAGACAGGGAGAGAGAGAGAGAGAGAGAGAGAGAGAGAGAAGAGAGGGAGAGAGAGAGAGAGAAGAGAGGGAGAGAGAGGGAGAGAGAGCGAGAGAGAGAGAGAGAGAGAGAGAGAGAGAGAGGAGAGATAGAGAGAGCGAGAGAGAGAGAGAGCGAGAGAGAGAGAGAGAGAGAGAGAGAGAGAGAGAGAGAGAGAGAGAGAGGGCCCATTGTGCCTTGTGCTCATCAACAGCCCTCCTGGGACCTCAGGACCCCCTATCACCTTATTGCACATGTACTGGTGTATGAAAACAACAGCTATCTCAGCGTGACAGATCTCTCTGTTGGGTCTTCTTGAAGCTCTGGACGGAGAGCAGTGTTGTGTGGGATTTCAGAACGACAGGTTTCACTTCCCCTATCCAGCTGAACTCTGGATGAGTACCAAATGGCCCCCTATTGCCCCGTAGTGCACTCCTTTCAACCAGAGCCCGGGTCAAAACTAGGGCACTATATAGGGAACAGGGTGCCGTTTGGGACACACACCCACTGCTGTATCACTGAGGCATGGCTGTTGGGCCGAGGTCCTTTCACAACAATCACAGACGAATAAAGGGGGGCTGATCTGACACGACTCAGAGGCTAAAGAGGAAACTCAGTGGGACTGGTGTAGTCATCTGTCCGTTTTATATTCAGGTCATTGGGTTGTAGTGAGACAGGCAGAGACCGACTGTATTTCACACACATGATGAAGAAAGACGAAAAGACTTGTTTTAGAAGGGTGATGTTATGTTGCCTCTCTCAGCTGACTGGGTGTCTAGTAGGAATGAATGTAACTCTGAGTCTCCTCCACTCTCTCTCAGCTGACTGGGTGTCTAGTAGGAATGAATGTAACTCTGAGTCTCCTCCACTCTCTCTCAGCTGACTGGGTGTCTAGTAGGAATGAATGTAACTCTGAGTCTCCTCCACTCTCTCTCAGCTGGCTGGGTGTCTAGTAGGAATGAATGTAACTCTGAGTCTCCTCCACTCTCTCTCAGCTGACTGGGTGTCTAGTAGGAATGAATGTAACTCTGAGTCTCCTCCACTCTCTCTCAGCTGACTGGGTGTCTAGTAGGAATGAATGTAACTCTGAGTCTCCTCCACTCTCTCTCAGCTGACTGGGTGTCTAGTAGGAATGAATGTAACTCTGAGTCTCCTCCACTCTCTCTCAGCTGACTGGGTGTCTAGTAGGAATGAATGTAACTCTGAGTCTCCTCCACTCTCTCTCAGCTGGCTGGGTGTCTAGTAGGAATGAATGTAACTCTGAGTCTCCTCCACTCTCTCTCAGCTGACTGGGTGTCTAGTAGGAATGAATGTAACTCTGAGTCTCCTCCACTCTCTCTCAGCTGACTGGGTGTCTAGTAGGAATGAATGTAACTCTGAGTCTCCTCCACTCTCTCTCAGCTGACTGGGTGTCTAGTAGGAATGAATGTAACTCTGAGTCTCCTCCACTCTCTCTCAGCTGACTGGGTGTCTAGTAGGAATGAATGTAACTCTGAGTCTCCTCCACTCTCTCTCAGCTGGCTGGGTGTCTAGTAGGAATGAATGTAACTCTGAGTCTCCTCCACTCTCTCTCAGCTGACTGGGTGTCTAGTAGGAATGAATGTAACTCTGAGTCTCCTCCACTCTCTCTCAGCTGACTGGGTGTCTAGTAGGAATGAATGTAACTCTGAGTCTCCTCCACTCTCTCTCAGCTGACTGGGTGTCTAGTAGGAATGAATGTAACTCTGAGTCTCCTCCACTCTCTCTCAGCTGACTGGGTGTCTAGTAGGAATGAATGTAACTCTGAGTCTCCTCCACTCTCTCTCAGCTGACTGGGTGTCTAGTAGGAATGAATGAATAACTCTGAGTCTCCTCCACTCTCTCTCAGCTGACTGGGTGTCTAGTAGGAATGAATGTAACTCTGAGTCTCCTCCACTCTCTCTCAGCTGACTGGGTGTCTAGTAGGAATGAATGTAACTCTGAGTCTCCTCCACTCTCTCTCAGCTGACTGACTGGGTGTCTAGTAGGAATGAATGTAACTCTGAGTCTCCTCCACTCTCTCTCAGCTGACTGGGTGTCTAGTAGGAATGAATGTAACTCTGAGTCTCCTCCACTCTCTCTCAGCTGACTGACTGGGTGTCTAGTAGGAATGAATGTAACTCTGAGTCTCCTCCACTCTCTCTCAGCTGACTGGGTGTCTAGTAGGAATGAATGTAACTCTGAGTCTCCTCCACTCTCTCTCAGCTGACTGGGTGTCTAGTAGGAATGAATGTAACTCTGAGTCTCCTCCACTCTCTCTCAGCTGACTGGGTGTCTAGTAGGAATGAATGTAACTCTGAGTCTCCTCCACTCTCTCTCAGCTGACTGACTGGGTGTCTAGTAGGAATGAATGTAACTCTGAGTCTCCTCCACTCTCTCTCAGCTGGCTGGGTGTCTAGTAGGAATGAATGTAACTCTGAGTCTCCTCCACTCTCTCTCAGCTGACTGGGTGTCTAGTAGGAATGAATGTAACTCTGAGTCTCCTCCACTCTCTCTCAGCTGACTGGGTGTCTAGTAGGAATGAATGTAACTCTGAGTCTCCTCCACTCTCTCTCAGCTGACTGGGTGTCTAGTAGGAATGAATGTAACTCTGAGTCTCCTCCACTCTCTCTCAGCTGACTGTGTGTCTAGTAGGAATGAATCTAACTCTGAGTCTCCTCCACTCTCTCTCAGCTGACTGTGTGTCTAGTAGGAATGAATCTAACTCTGAGTCTCCTCCACTCTCTCTCAGCTGACTGGGTGTCTAGTAGGAATGAATGTAACTCTGAGTCTCCTCCACTCTCTCTCAGCTGACTGTGTGTCTAGTAGGAATGAATGTAACTCTGAGTCTCCTCCACTCTCTCTCAGCTGACTGGGTGTCTAGTAGGAATGAATGTAACTCTGAGTCTCCTCCACTCTCTCTCAGCTGACTGGGTGTCTAGTAGGAATGAATGTAACTCTGAGTCTCCTCCACTCTCTCTCAGCTGACTGGGTGTCTAGTAGGAATGAATGTAACTCTGAGTCTCCTCCACTCTCTCTCAGCTGGCTGGGTGTCTAGTAGGAATGAATGTAACTCTGAGTCTCCTCCACTCTCTCTCAGCTGACTGGGTGTCTAGTAGGAATGAATGTAACTCTGAGTCTCCTCCACTCTCTCTCAGCTGGCTGGGTGTCTAGTAGGAATGAATGTAACTCTGAGTCTCCTCCACTCTCTCTCAGCTGACTGGGTGTCTAGTAGGAATGAATGTAACTCTGAGTCTCCTCCACTCTCTCTCAGCTGACTGGGTGTCTAGTAGGAATGAATGTAACTCTGAGTCTCCTCCACTCTCTCTCAGCTGACTGGGTGTCTAGTAGGAATGAATGTAACTCTGAGTCTCCTCCACTCTCTCTCAGCTGACTGGGTGTCTAGTAGGAATGAATGTAACTCTGAGTCTCCTCCACTCTCTCTCAGCTGACTGGGTGTCTAGTAGGAATGAATCTAACTCTGAGTCTCCTCCACTCTCTCTCAGCTGACTGGGTGTCTAGTAGGAATGAATGTAACTCTGAGTCTCCTCCACTCTCTCTCAGCTGGCTGGGTGTCTAGTAGGAATGAATGTAACTCTGAGTCTCCTCCACTCTCTCTCAGCTGACTGGGTGTCTAGTAGGAATGAATGTAACTCTGAGTCTCCTCCACTCTCTCTCAGCTGACTGGGTGTCTAGTAGGAATGAATGTAACTCTGAGTCTCCTCCACTCTCTCTCAGCTGGCTGGGTGTCTAGTAGGAATGAATGTAACTCTGAGTCTCCTCCACTCTCTCTCAGCTGACTGGGTGTCTAGTAGGAATGAATGTAACTCTGAGTCTCCTCCACTCTCTCTCAGCTGACTGGGTGTCTAGTAGGAATGAATGTAACTCTGAGTCTCCTCCACTCTCTCTCAGCTGACTGGGTGTCTAGTAGGAATGAATGTAACTCTGAGTCTCCTCCACTCTCTCTCAGCTGACTGGGTGTCTAGTAGGAATGAATGTAACTCTGAGTCTCCTCCACTCTCTCTCAGCTGGCTGGGTGTCTAGTAGGAATGAATGTAACTCTGAGTCTCCTCCACTCTCTCTCAGCTGACTGGGTGTCTAGTAGGAATGAATGTAACTCTGAGTCTCCTCCACTCTCTCTCAGCTGACTGGGTGTCTAGTAGGAATGAATGTAACTCTGAGTCTCCTCCACTCTCTCTCAGCTGACTGGGTGTCTAGTAGGAATGAATGTAACTCTGAGTCTCCTCCACTCTCTCTCAGCTGACTGGGTGTCTAGTAGGAATGAATGTAACTCTGAGTCTCCTCCACTCTCTCTCAGCTGACTGGGTGTCTAGTAGGAATGAATGTAACTCTGAGTCTCCTCCACTCTCTCTCAGCTGACTGGGTGTCTAGTAGGAATGAATGTAACTCTGAGTCTCCTCCACTCTCTCTCAGCTGACTGGGTGTCTAGTAGGAATGAATGTAACTCTGAGTCTCCTCCACTCTCTCTCAGCTGACTGGGTGTCTAGTAGGAATGAATGTAACTCTGAGTCTCCTCCACTCTCTCTCAGCTGACTGGGTGTCTAGTAGGAATGAATGTAACTCTGAGTCTCCTCCACTCTCTCTCAGCTGACTGGGTGTCTAGTAGGAATGAATGTAACTCTGAGTCTCCTCCACTCTCTCTCAGCTGACTGGGTGTCTAGTAGGAATGAATGTAACTCTGAGTCTCCTCCACTCTCTCTCAGCTGACTGGGTGTCTAGTAGGAATGAATGTAACTCTGAGTCTCCTCCACTCTCTCTCAGCTGACTGGGTGTCTAGTAGGAATGAATGTAACTCTGAGTCTCCTCCACTCTCTCTCAGCTGACTGGGTGTCTAGTAGGAATGAATGTAACTCTGAGTCTCCTCCACTCTCTCTCAGCTGGCTGGGTGTCTAGTAGGAATGAATGTAACTCTGAGTCTCCTCCACTCTCTCTCAGCTGACTGGGTGTCTAGTAGGAATGAATGTAACTCTGAGTCTCCTCCACTCTCTCTCAGCTGACTGGGTGTCTAGTAGGAATGAATGTAACTCTGAGTCTCCTCCACTCTCTCTCAGCTGGCTGGGTGTCTAGTAGGAATGAATGTAACTCTGAGTCTCCTCCACTCTCTCTCAGCTGACTGGGTGTCTAGTAGGAATGAATGTAACTCTGAGTCTCCTCCACTCTCTCTCAGCTGGCTGTGTGTCTAGTAGGAATGAATGTAACTCTGAGTCTCCTCCACTCTCTCTCAGCTGACTGGGTGTCTAGTAGGAATGAATGTAACTCTGAGTCTCCTCCACTCTCTCTCAGCTGACTGGGTGTCTAGTAGGAATGAATGTAACTCTGAGTCTCCCACTCCACTCTCTCTCAGCTGACTGGGTGTCTAGTAGGAATGAATGTAACTCTGAGTCTCCTCCACTCTCTCTCAGCTGACTGGGTGTCTAGTAGGAATGAATGTAACTCTGAGTCTCCTCCACTCTCTCTCAGCTGACTGGGTGTCTAGTAGGAATGAATGTAACTCTGAGTCTCCTCCACTCTCTCTCAGCTGACTGGGTGTCTAGTAGGAATGAATGTAACTCTGAGTCTCCTCCACTCTCTCTCAGCTGACTGGGTGTCTAGTAGGAATGAATGTAACTCTGAGTCTCCTCCACTCTCTCTCAGCTGACTGGGTGTCTAGTAGGAATGAATGTAACTCTGAGTCTCCTCCACTCTCTCTCAGCTGACTGGGTGTCTAGTAGGAATGAATGTAACTCTGAGTCTCCTCCACTCTCTCTCAGCTGACTGGGTGTCTAGTAGGAATGAATGTAACTCTGAGTCTCCTCCACTCTCTCTCAGCTGACTGGGTGTCTAGTAGGAATGAATGTAACTCTGAGTCTCCTCCACTCTCTCTCAGCTGACTGGGTGTCTAGTAGGAATGAATGTAACTCTGAGTCTCCTCCACTCTCTCTCAGCTGACTGGGTGTCTAGTAGGAATGAATGTAACTCTGAGTCTCCTCCACTCTCTCTCAGCTGACTGGGTGTCTAGTAGGAATGAATGTAACTCTGAGTCTCCTCCACTCTCTCTCAGCTGACTGTGTATCTAACATCAGAATGAATGTAACTCTGAGTCTCCTCCACTCTCTCTCAGCTGACTGTGTGTCTAACATCAGAATGAGTGTAACTATGAGTCTCCTCCACTCTCTCTCAGCTGACTGGGTGTCTAGTAGGAATGAATGTAACTCTGAGTCTCCTCCACTCTCTCTCAGCTGACTGGGTGTCTAGTAGGAATTAATCTAACTCTGAGTCTCCTCCACTCTCTCTCAGCTGACTGGGTGTCTAGTAGGAATGAATGTAACTCTGAGTCTCCTCCACTCTCTCTCAGCTGACTGGGTGTCTAGTAGGAATGAATGTAACTCTGAGTCTCCTCCACTCTCTCTCAGCTGGCTGGGTGTCTAGTAGGAATGAATGTAACTCTGAGTCTCCTCCACTCTCTCTCAGCTGGCTGGGTGTCTAGTAGGAATGAATGTAACTCTGAGTCTCCTCCACTCTCTCTCAGCTGACTGGGTGTCTAGTAGGAATGAATGTAACTCTGAGTCTCCTCCACTCTCTCTCAGCTGACTGGGTGTCTAGTAGGAATGAATGTAACTCTGAGTCTCCTCCACTCTCTCTCAGCTGACTGGGTGTCTAGTAGGAATGAATGTAACTCTGAGTCTCCTCCACTCTCTCTCAGCTGACTGGGTGTCTAGTAGGAATGAATGTAACTCTGAGTCTCCTCCACTCTCTCTCAGCTGACTGGGTGTCTAGTAGGAATGAATGTAACTCTGAGTCTCCTCCACTCTCTCTCAGCTGACTGGGTGTCTAGTAGGAATGAATGTAACTCTGAGTCTCCTCCACTCTCTCTCAGCTGACTGGGTGTCTAGTAGGAATGAATGTAACTCTGAGTCTCCTCCACTCTCTCTCAGCTGACTGGGTGTCTAGTAGGAATGAATGTAACTCTGAGTCTCCTCCTAGTAGGAATGAATGTAACTCTCTCTCAGCTGACTGGGTGTCTAGTAGGAATGAATGTAACTCTGAGTCTCCTCCACTCTCTCTCAGCTGACTGGGTGTCTAGTAGGAATGAATGTAACTCTGAGTCTCCTCCACTCTCTCTCAGCTGACTGGGTGTCTAGTAGGAATGAATGTAACTCTGAGTCTCCTCCACTCTCTCTCAGCTGACTGGGTGTCTAGTAGGAATGAATGTAACTCTGAGTCTCCTCCACTCTCTCTCAGCTGACTGGGTGTCTAGTAGGAATGAATGTAACTCTGAGTCTCCTCCACTCTCTCTCAGCTGACTGGGTGTCTAGTAGGAATGAATGTAACTCTGAGTCTCCTCCACTCTCTCTCAGCTGGCTGGGTGTCTAGTAGGAATGAATGTAACTCTGAGTCTCCTCCACTCTCTCTCAGCTGACTGGGTGTCTAGTAGGAATGAATGTAACTCTGAGTCTCCTCCACTCTCTCTCAGCTGACTGGGTGTCTAGTAGGAATGAATGTAACTCTGAGTCTCCTCCACTCTCTCTCAGCTGGCTGGGTGTCTAGTAGGAATGAATGTAACTCTGAGTCTCCTCCACTCTCTCTCAGCTGGCTGGGTGTCTAGTAGGAATGAATGTAACTCTGAGTCTCCTCCACTCTCTCTCAGCTGACTGGGTGTCTAGTAGGAATGAATCTAACTCTGAGTCTCCTCCACTCTCTCTCAGCTGACTGGCTGGGTGTCTAGTAGGAATGAATGTAACTCTGAGTCTCCTCCACTCTCTCTCAGCTGACTGACTGGGTGTCTAGTAGGAATGAATCTAACTCTGAGTCTCCTCCACTCTCTCTCAGCTGACTGACTGGGTGTCTAGTAGGAATGAATGTAACTCTGAGTCTCCTCCACTCTCTCTCAGCTGACTGACTGGGTGTCTAGTAGGAATGAATGTAACTCTGAGTCTCCTCCACTCTCTCTCAGCTGACTGGGTGTCTAGTAGGAATGAATCTAACTCTGAGTCTCCTCCACTCTCTCTCAGCTGACTGGGTGTCTGGGAATGTCTAGTAGGAATGAATGTAACTCTGAGTCTCCTCCACTCTCTCTCAGCTGGCTGGGTGTCTAGTAGGAATGAATCTAACTCTGAGTCTCCTCCACTCTCTCTCAGCTGACTGTGTATCTAGTAGGAATGAATGTAACTCTGAGTCTCCTCCACTCTCTCTCAGCTGACTGGGTGTCTAGTAGGAATGAATCTAACTCTGAGTCTCCTCCACTCTCTCTCAGCTGACTGGGTGTCTAGTAGGAATGAATGTAACTCTGAGTCTCCTCCACTCTCTCTCAGCTGACTGGGTGTCTAGTAGGAATGAATGTAACTCTGAGTCTCCTCCACTCTCTCTCAGCTGACTGGGTGTCTAGTAGGAATGAATGTAACTCTGAGTCTCCTCCACTCTCTCTCAGCTGGCTGGGTGTCTAGTAGGAATGAATGTAACTCTGAGTCTCCTCCACTCTCTCAGCTGACTGACTGGGTGTCTAGTAGGAATGAATCTAACTCTGAGTCTCCTCCACTCTCTCTCAGCTGACTGACTGGGTGTCTAGTAGGAATGAATGTAACTCTGAGTCTCCTCCACTCTCTCTCAGCTGACTGGGTGTCTAGTAGGAATGAATGTAACTCTGAGTCTCCTCCACTCTCTCTCAGCTGACTGACTGGGTGTCTAGTAGGAATGAATGTAACTCTGAGTCTCCTCCACTCTCTCTCAGCTGACTGACTGGGTGTCTAGTAGGAATGAATGTAACTCTGAGTCTCCTCCACTCTCTCTCAGCTGACTGGGTGTCTAGTAGGAATGAATCTAACTCTGAGTCTCCTCCACTCTCTCTCAGCTGACTGACTGGGTGTCTAGTAGGAATGAATGTAACTCTGAGTCTCCTCCACTCTCTCTCAGCTGACTGGGTGTCTAGTAGGAATGAATGTAACTCTGAGTCTCCTCCACTCTCTCTCAGCTGACTGTGTGTCTAGTAGGAATGAATGTAACTCTGAGTCTCCTCCACTCTCTCTCAGCTGACTGGGTGTCTAGTAGGAATGAATCTAACTCTGAGTCTCCTCCACTCTCTCTCAGCTGGCTGGGTGTCTAGTAGGAATGAATGTAACTCTGAGTCTCCTCCACTCTCTCTCAGCTGACTGGGTGTCTAGTAGGAATGAATGTAACTCTGAGTCTCCTCCACTCTCTCTCAGCTGGCTGGGTGTCTAGTAGGAATGAATGTAACTCTGAGTCTCCTCCACTCTCTCTCAGCTGACTGGGTGTCTAGTAGGAATGAATGTAACTCTGAGTCTCCTCCACTCTCTCTCAGCTGACTGGGTGTCTAGTAGGAATGAATGTAACTCTGAGTCTCCTCCACTCTCTCTCAGCTGACTGGGTGTCTAGTAGGAATGAATGTAACTCTGAGTCTCCTCCACTCTCTCTCAGCTGACTGTGTATCTAACATCAGAATGAATGTAACTCTGAGTCTCCTCCACTCTCTCTCAGCTGGCTGGGTGTCTAGTAGGAATGAATGTAACTCTGAGTCTCCTCCACTCTCTCTCAGCTGGCTGTGTGTCTAGTAGGAATGAATGTAACTCTGAGTCTCCTCCACTCTCTCTCAGCTGACTGGGTGTCTAGTAGGAATGAATGTAACTCTGAGTCTCCTCCACTCTGACTCTCAGCTGACTGACTGGTGTCTAGTAGGAATGAATGTAACTCTGAGTCTCCTCCACTCTCTCTCAGCTGACTGGGTGTCTAGTAGGAATGAATGTAACTCTGAGTCTCCTCCACTCTCTCTCAGCTGACTGGGTGTCTAGTAGGAATGAATGTAACTCTGAGTCTCCTCCACTCTCTCTCAGCTGACTGGGTGTCTAGTAGGAATGAATGTAACTCTGAGTCTCCTCCACTCTCTCTCAGCTGACTGGGTGTCTAGTAGGAATGAATGTAACTCTGAGTCTCCTCCACTCTCTCTCAGCTGACTGGGTGTCTAGTAGGAATGAATGTAACTCTGAGTCTCCTCCACTCTCTCTCAGCTGACTGGGTGTCTAGTAGGAATGAATGTAACTCTGAGTCTCCTCCACTCTCTCTCAGCTGACTGACTGTGTATCTAGTAGGAATGAATGTAACTCTGAGTCTCCTCCACTCTCTCTCAGCTGACTGGGTGTCTAGTAGGAATGAATGTAACTCTGAGTCTCCTCCACTCTCTCTCAGCTGACTGGGTGTCTAGTAGGAATGAATGTAACTCTGAGTCTCCTCCACTCTCTCTCAGCTGCTGACTAGTAGTGTATCTAGTAGGAATGAATGTAACTCTGAGTCTCCTCCACTCTCTCTCAGCTGACTGTGTGTCTAGTAGGAATGAATGTAACTCTGAGTCTCCTCCACTCTCTCTCAGCTGGCTGGGTCTCTAGTAGGAATGAATGTAACTCTGAGTCTCCTCCACTCTCTCTCAGCTGACTGACTGTGTGTCTAGTAGGAATGAATGTAACTCTGAGTCTCCTCCACTCTCTCTCAGCTGACTGTGTGTCTAGTAGGAATGAATGTAACTCTGAGTCTCCTCCACTCTCTCTCAGCTGGCTGGGTGTCTAGTAGGAATGAATGTAACTCTGAGTCTCCTCCACTCTCTCTCAGCTGACTGTGTGTCTAGTAGGAATGAATGTAACTCTGAGTCTCCTCCACTCTCTCTCAGCTGACTGGGTGTCTAGTAGGAATGAATGTAACTCTGAGTCTCCTCCACTCTCTCAGCTGACTGGGTGTCTAGTAGGAATGAATGTAACTCTGAGTCTCCTCCACTCTCTCTCAGCTGACTGGGTGTCTAGTAGGAATGAATGTAACTCTGAGTCTCCTCCACTCTCTCTCAGCTGACTGACTGTGTATCTAGTAGGAATGAATGTAACTCTGAGTCTCCTCCACTCTCTCTCAGCTGACTGTGTGTCTAGTAGGAATGAATGTAACTCTGAGTCTCCTCCACTCTCTCTCAGCTGACTGGGTGTCTAGTAGGAATGAATGTAACTCTGAGTCTCCTCCACTCTCTCTCAGCTGACTGACTGTGTGTCTAGTAGGAATGAATGTAACTCTGAGTCTCCTCCACTCTCTCTCAGCTGGCTGGGTGTCTAGTAGGAATGAATGTAACTCTGAGTCTCCTCCACTCTCTCTCAGCTGACTGTGTATCTAGTAGGAATGAATGTAACTCTGAGTCTCCTCCACTCTCTCTCAGCTGACTGACTGTGTGTCTAGTAGGAATGAATGTAACTCTGAGTCTCCTCCACTCTCTCTCAGCTGGCTGGGTGTCTAGTAGGAATGAATGTAACTCTGAGTCTCCTCCACTCTCTCTCAGCTGGCTGGGTGTCTAGTAGGAATGAATGTAACTCTGAGTCTCCTCCACTCTCTCAGCTGACTGACTGGGTGTCTAGTAGGAATGAATCTAACTCTGAGTCTCCTCCACTCTCTCTCAGCTGACTGGGTGTCTAGTAGGAATGAATGTAACTCTGAGTCTCCTCCACTCTCTCTCAGCTGACTGGGTGTCTAGTAGGAATGAATGTAACTCTGAGTCTCCTCCACTCTCTCTCAGCTGACTGGGTGTCTAGTAGGAATGAATGTAACTCTGAGTCTCCTCCACTCTCTCTCAGCTGACTGGGTGTCTAGTAGGAATGAATGTAACTCTGAGTCTCCTCCACTCTCTCTCAGCTGACTGGGTGTCTAGTAGGAATGAATGTAACTCTGAGTCTCCTCCACTCTCTCTCAGCTGACTGGGTGTCTAGTAGGAATGAATGTAACTCTGAGTCTCCTCCACTCTCTCTCAGCTGGCTGGGTGTCTAGTAGGAATGAATCTAACTCTGAGTCTCCTCCACTCTCTCTCAGCTGGCTGGGTGTCTAGTAGGAATGAATGTAACTCTGAGTCTCCTCCACTCTCTCTCAGCTGACTGGGTGTCTAGTAGGAATGAATGTAACTCTGAGTCTCCTCCACTCTCTCTCAGCTGACTGGGTGTCTAGTAGGAATGAATGTAACTCTGAGTCTCCTCCACTCTCTCTCAGCTGGCTGGGTGTCTAGTAGGAATGAATGTAACTCTGAGTCTCCTCCACTCTCTCTCAGCTGACTGGGTGTCTAGTAGGAATGAATGTAACTCTGAGTCTCCTCCACTCTCTCTCAGCTGACTGGGTGTCTAGTAGGAATGAATGTAACTCTGAGTCTCCTCCACTCTCAGCTGACTGGGTGTCTAGTAGGAATGAATGTAACTCTGAGTCTCCTCCACTCTCTCTCAGCTGACTGGGTGTCTAGTAGGAATGAATGTAACTCTGAGTCTCCTCCACTCTCTCTCAGCTGACTGGGTGTCTAGTAGGAATGAATGTAACTCTGAGTCTCCTCCACTCTCTCTCAGCTGACTGGGTGTCTAGTAGGAATGAATGTAACTCTGAGTCTCCTCCACTCTCTCTCAGCTGGCTGGGTGTCTAGTAGGAATGAATGTAACTCTGAGTCTCCTCCACTCTCTCTCAGCTGGCTGGGTGTGTCTAGTAGGAATGAATGTAACTCTGAGTCTCCTCCACTCCAGCTCTCTCTCAGCTGACTGGGTGTCTAGTAGGAATGAATGTAACTCTGAGTCTCCTCCACTCTCTCTCAGCTGACTGACTGTGTCTAGTAGGAATGAATGTAACTCTGAGTCTCCTCCACTCTCTCTCAGCTGACTGGGTGTCTAGTAGGAATGAATGTAACTCTGAGTCTCCTCCACTCTCTCTCAGCTGACTGACTGGGTGTCTAGTAGGAATGAATGTAACTCTGAGTCTCCTCCACTCTCTCTCAGCTGACTGGGTGTCTAGTAGGAATGAATGTAACTCTGAGTCTCCTCCACTCTCTCTCAGCTGACTGGGTGTCTAGTAGGAATGAATGTAACTCTGAGTCTCCTCCACTCTCTCTCAGCTGACTGGGTGTCTAGTAGGAATGAATGTAACTCTGAGTCTCCTCCACTCTCTCTCAGCTGACTGGGTGTCTAGTAGGAATGAATGTAACTCTGAGTCTCCTCCACTCTCTCTCAGCTGACTGGGTGTCTAGTAGGAATGAATGTAACTCTGAGTCTCCTCCACTCTCTCTCAGCTGACTGGGTGTCTAGTAGGAATGAATGTAACTCTGAGTCTCCTCCACTCTCTCTCAGCTGACTGGGTGTCTAGTAGGAATGAATGTAACTCTGAGTCTCCTCCACTCTCTCTCAGCTGACTGGGTGTCTAGTAGGAATGAATCTAACTCTGAGTCTCCTCCACTCTCTCTCAGCTGACTGGGTGTCTAGTAGGAATGAATGTAACTCTGAGTCTCCTCCACTCTCTCTCAGCTGACTGGGTGTCTAGTAGGAATGAATGTAACTCTGAGTCTCCTCCACTCTCTCTCAGCTGACTGTGTGTCTAACATCAGAATGAATGTAACTCTGAGTCTCCTCCACTCTCTCTCAGCTGACTGGGTGTCTAGTAGGAATGAATGTAACTCTGAGTCTCCTCCACTCTCTCTCAGCTGACTGGGTGTCTAGTAGGAATGAATGTAACTCTGAGTCTCCTCCACTCTCTCTCAGCTGACTGGGTGTCTAGTAGGAATGAATGTAACTCTGAGTCTCCTCCACTCTCTCTCAGCTGACTGGGTGTCTAGTAGGAATGAATGTAACTCTGAGTCTCCTCCACTCTCTCTCAGCTGACTGGGTGTCTAGTAGGAATGAATGTAACTCTGAGTCTCCTCCACTCTCTCTCAGCTGGCTGGGTGTCTAGTAGGAATGAATGTAACTCTGAGTCTCCTCCACTCTCTCTCAGCTGGCTGGGTGTCTAGTAGGAATGAATGTAACTCTGAGTCTCCTCCACTCTCTCTCAGCTGACTGTGTATCTAGTAGGAATGAATGTAACTCCGAGTCTCCTCCACTCTCTCTCAGCTGACTGGGTGTCTAGTAGGAATGAATGTAACTCTGAGTCTCCTCCACTCTCTCTCAGCTGACTGGGTGTCTAGTAGGAATGAATGTAACTCTGAGTCTCCTCCACTCTCTCTCAGCTGACTGGGTGTCTAGTAGGAATGAATGTAACTCTGAGTCTCCTCCACTCTCTCAGCTGACTGGGTGTCTAGTAGGAATGAATGTAACTCTGAGTCTCCTCCACTCTCTCTCAGCTGACTGGGTGTCTAGTAGGAATGAATGTAACTCTGAGTCTCCTCCACTCTCTCTCAGCTGACTGGGTGTCTAGTAGGAATGAATGTAACTCTGAGTCTCCTCCACTCTCTCTCAGCTGACTGGGTGTCTAGTAGGAATGAATGTAACTCTGAGTCTCCTCCACTCTCTCTCAGCTGGCTGGGTGTCTAGTAGGAATGAATGTAACTCTGAGTCTCCTCCACTCTCTCAGCTGACTGACTGGGTGTCTAGTAGGAATGAATCTAACTCTGAGTCTCCTCCACTCTCTCTCAGCTGACTGGCTGGGTGTCTAGTAGGAATGAATGTAACTCTGAGTCTCCTCCACTCTCTCTCAGCTGACTGGGTGTCTAGTAGGAATGAATCTAACTCTGAGTCTCCTCCACTCTCTCTCAGCTGACTGACTGGTGTCTAGTAGGAATGAATGTAACTCTGAGTCTCCTCCACTCTCTCTCAGCTGACTGACTGGTGTCTAGTAGGAATGAATGTAACTCTGAGTCTCCTCCACTCTCTCTCAGCTGACTGGGTGTCTAGTAGGAATGAATGTAACTCTGAGTCTCCTCCACTCTCTCTCAGCTGACTGACTGGGTGTCTAGTAGGAATGAATGTAACTCTGAGTCTCCTCCACTCTCTCTCAGCTGACTGGGTGTCTAGTAGGAATGAATGTAACTCTGAGTCTCCTCCACTCTCTCTCAGCTGACTGTGTGTCTAGTAGGAATGAATGTAACTCTGAGTCTCCTCCACTCTCTCTCAGCTGACTGGGTGTCTAGTAGGAATGAATGTAACTCTGAGTCTCCTCCACTCTCTCTCAGCTGACTGGGTGTCTAGTAGGAATGAATCTAACTCTGAGTCTCCTCCACTCTCTCTCAGCTGACTGGGTGTCTAGTAGGAATGAATGTAACTCTGAGTCTCCTCCACTCTCTCTCAGCTGACTGGGTGTCTAGTAGGAATGAATGTAACTCTGAGTCTCCTCCACTCTCTCTCAGCTGGCTGGGTGTCTAGTAGGAATGAATGTAACTCTGAGTCTCCTCCACTCTCTCAGCTGAGCTGACTGGGTGTCTAGTAGGAATGAATCTAACTCTGAGTCTCCTCCACTCTCTCTCAGCTGACTGACTGGGTGTCTAGTAGGAATGAATGTAACTCTGAGTCTCCTCCACTCTCTCTCAGCTGACTGGGTGTCTAGTAGGAATGAATCTAACTCTGAGTCTCCTCCACTCTCTCTCAGCTGACTGGGTGTCTAGTAGGAATGAATGTAACTCTGAGTCTCCTCCACTCTCTCTCAGCTGACTGACTGTGTGTCTAGTAGGAATGAATGTAACTCTGAGTCTCCTCCACTCTCTCTCAGCTGACTGGGTGTCTAGTAGGAATGAATGTAACTCTGAGTCTCCTCCACTCTCTCTCAGCTGACTGACTGGGTGTCTAGTAGGAATGAATGTAACTCTGAGTCTCCTCCACTCTCTCTCAGCTGGCTGGGTGTCTAGTAGGAATGAATGTAACTCTGAGTCTCCTCCACTCTCTCTCAGCTGACTGGGTGTCTAGTAGGAATGAATGTAACTCTGAGTCTCCTCCACTCTCTCTCAGCTGACTGGGTGTCTAGTAGGAATGAATGTAACTCTGAGTCTCCTCCACTCTCTCTCAGCTGGCTGGGTGTCTAGTAGGAATGAATGTAACTCTGAGTCTCCTCCACTCTCTCTCAGCTGACTGGGTGTCTAGTAGGAATGAATGTAACTCTGAGTCTCCTCCACTCTCTCTCAGCTGACTGGGTGTCTAGTAGGAATGAATGTAACTCTGAGTCTCCTCCACTCTCTCTCAGCTGACTGGGTGTCTAGTAGGAATGAATGTAACTCTGAGTCTCCTCCACTCTCTCTCAGCTGGCTGGGTGTCTAGTAGGAATGAATGTAACTCTGAGTCTCCTCCACTCTCTCTCAGCTGGCTGGGTGTCTAGTAGGAATGAATGTAACTCTGAGTCTCCTCCACTCTCTCTCAGCTGACTGTGTATCTAACATCAGAATGAATGTAACTCTGAGTCTCCTCCACTCTCTCTCAGCTGGCTGGGTGTCTAGTAGGAATGAATGTAACTCTGAGTCTCCTCCACTCTCTCTCAGCTGGCTGTGTGTCTAGTAGGAATGAATGTAACTCTGAGTCTCCTCCACTCTCTCTCAGCTGACTGGGTGTCTAGTAGGAATGAATGTAACTCTGAGTCTCCTCCACTCTCTCTCAGCTGACTGGGTGTCTAGTAGGAATGAATGTAACTCTGAGTCTCCTCCACTCTCTCTCAGCTGACTGGGTGTCTAGTAGGAATGAATGTAACTCTGAGTCTCCTCCACTCTCTCTCAGCTGGCTGGGTGTCTAGTATGAATGAATGTAACTCTGAGTCTCCTCCACTCTCTCTCAGCTGACTTTGTATCTAGTAGGAATGAATGTAACTCCGAGTCTCCTCCACTCTCTCTCAGCTGACTGGGTGTCTAGTAGGAATGAATGTAACTCTGAGTCTCCTCCACTCTCTCTCAGCTGACTGTGTGTCTAGTAGGGATGAATGTAACTCTGAGTCTCCTCCACTCTCTCTCAGCTGACTGGGTGTCTAGTAGGAATGAATGTAACTCTGAGTCTCCTCCACTCTCTCTCAGCTGACTGGGTGTCTAGTAGGAATGAATGTAACTCTGAGTCTCCTCCACTCTCTCTCAGCTGACTGGGTGTCTAGTAGGAATGAATGTAACTCTGAGTCTCCTCCACTCTCTCTCAGCTGACTGGGTGTCTAGTAGGAATGAATGTAACTCTGAGTCTCCTCCACTCTCTCTCAGCTGACTGGTGTGTCTAGTAGGAATGAATGTAACTCTGAGTCTCCTCCACTCTCTCTCAGCTGACTGGGTGTCTAGTAGGAATGAATGTAACTCTGAGTCTCCTCCACTCTCTCTCAGCTGACTGGGTGTCTAGTAGGAATGAATGTAACTCTGAGTCTCCTCCACTCTCTCTCAGCTGACTGGTGTGTCTAGTAGGAATGAATGTAACTCTGAGTCTCCTCCACTCTCTCTCAGCTGACTGGGTGTCTAGTAGGAATGAATGTAACTCTGAGTCTCCTCCACTCTCTCTCAGCTGACTGGGTGTCTAGTAGGAATGAATGTAACTCTGAGTCTCCTCCACTCTCTCTCAGCTGACTGGGTGTCTAGTAGGAATGAATGTAACTCTGAGTCTCCTCCACTCTCTCTCAGCTGGCTGGGTGTCTAGTAGGAATGAATGTAACTCTGAGTCTCCTCCACTCTCTCTCAGCTGGCTGGGTGTCTAGTAGGAATGAATGTAACTCTGAGTCTCCTCCACTCTCTCAGCTGACTGACTGGGTGTCTAGTAGGAATGAATCTAACTCTGAGTCTCCTCCACTCTCTCTCAGCTGACTGGCTGGGTGTCTAGTAGGAATGAATGTAACTCTGAGTCTCCTCCACTCTCTCTCAGCTGACTGGGTGTCTAGTAGGAATGAATGTAACTCTGAGTCTCCTCCACTCTCTCTCAGCTGACTGGGTGTCTAGTAGGAATGAATGTAACTCTGAGTCTCCTCCACTCTCTCTCAGCTGACTGGGTGTCTAGTAGGAATGAATGTAACTCTGAGTCTCCTCCACTCTCTCTCAGCTGACTGGGTGTCTAGTAGGAATGAATGTAACTCTGAGTCTCCTCCACTCTCTCTCAGCTGACTGGGTGTCTAGTAGGAATGAATGTAACTCTGAGTCTCCTCCACTCTCTCTCAGCTGGCTGGGTGTCTAGTAGGAATGAATGTAACTCTGAGTCTCCTCCACTCTCTCTCAGCTGACTGGGTGTCTAGTAGGAATGAATGTAACTCTGAGTCTCCTCCACTCTCTCTCAGCTGACTGGGTGTCTAGTAGGAATGAATGTAACTCTGAGTCTCCTCCACTCTCTCTCAGCTGACTGGGTGTCTAGTAGGAATGAATGTAACTCTGAGTCTCCTCCACTCTCTCTCAGCTGACTGGGTGTCTAGTAGGAATGAATGTAACTCTGAGTCTCCTCCACTCTCTCTCAGCTGACTGGGTGTCTAGTAGGAATGAATGTAACTCTGAGTCTCCTCCACTCTCTCTCAGCTGACTGGGTGTCTAGTAGGAATGAATGTAACTCTGAGTCTCCTCCACTCTCTCTCAGCTGGCTGGGTGTCTAGTAGGAATGAATGTAACTCTGAGTCTCCTCCACTCTCTCTCAGCTGACTGGGTGTCTAGTAGGAATGAATGTAACTCTGAGTCTCCTCCACTCTCTCTCAGCTGACTGGGTGTCTAGTAGGAATGAATGTAACTCTGAGTCTCCTCCACTCTCTCTCAGCTGACTGGGTGTCTAGTAGGAATGAATGTAACTCTGAGTCTCCTCCACTCTCTCTCAGCTGACTGGGTGTCTAGTAGGAATGAATGTAACTCTGAGTCTCCTCCACTCTCTCTCAGCTGACTGGGTGTCTAGTAGGAATGAATGTAACTCTGAGTCTCCTCCACTCTCTCTCAGCTGACTGGGTGTCTAGTAGGAATGAATGTAACTCTGAGTCTCCTCCACTCTCTCTCAGCTGACTGGGTGTCTAGTAGGAATGAATGTAACTCTGAGTCTCCTCCACTCTCTCTCAGCTGACTGGGTGTCTAGTAGGAATGAATGTAACTCTGAGTCTCCTCCACTCTCTCTCAGCTGACTGGGTGTCTAGTAGGAATGAATGTAACTCTGAGTCTCCTCCACTCTCTCTCAGCTGACTGGGTGTCTAGTAGGAATGAATGTAACTCTGAGTCTCCTCCACTCTCTCTCAGCTGACTGGGTGTCTAGTAGGAATGAATGTAACTCTGAGTCTCCTCCACTCTCTCTCAGCTGACTGGGTGTCTAGTAGGAATGAATGTAACTCTGAGTCTCCTCCACTCTCTCTCAGCTGACTGGGTGTCTAGTAGGAATGAATGTAACTCTGAGTCTCCTCCACTCTCTCTCAGCTGACTGGGTGTCTAGTAGGAATGAATGTAACTCTGAGTCTCCTCCACTCTCTCTCAGCTGACTGGGTGTCTAGTAGGAATGAATGTAACTCTGAGTCTCCTCCACTCTCTCTCAGCTGACTGGGTGTCTAGTAGGAATGAATGTAACTCTGAGTCTCCTCCACTCTCTCTCAGCTGACTGGGTGTCTAGTAGGAATGAATGTAACTCTGAGTCTCCTCCACTCTCTCTCAGCTGACTGGGTGTCTAGTAGGAATGAATGTAACTCTGAGTCTCCTCCACTCTCTCTCAGCTGACTGGGTGTCTAACATCAGAATGAATGTAACTCTGAGTCTCCTCCACTCTCTCTCAGCTGACTGTGTGTCTAGTAGGAATGAATCTAACTCTGAGTCTCCTCCACTCTCTCTCAGCTGACTGGGTGTCTAGTAGGAATGAATGTAACTCTGAGTCTCCTCCACTCTCTCTCAGCTGACTGGGTGTCTAGTAGGAATGAATGTAACTCTGAGTCTCCTCCACTCTCTCTCAGCTGACTGGGTGTCTAGTAGGAATGAATGTAACTCTGAGTCTCCTCCACTCTCTCTCAGCTGACTGGGTGTCTAGTAGGAATGAATGTAACTCTGAGTCTCCTCCACTCTCTCTCAGCTGACTGGGTGTCTAGTAGGAATGAATGTAACTCTGAGTCTCCTCCACTCTCTCTCAGCTGACTGGGTGTCTAGTAGGAATGAATGTAACTCTGAGTCTCCTCCACTCTCTCTCAGCTGACTGTGTGTCTAGTAGGAATGAATGTAACTCTGAGTCTCCTCCACTCTCTCTCAGCTGACTGGGTGTCTAGTAGGAATGAATGTAACTCTGAGTCTCCTCCACTCTCTCTCAGCTGACTGGGTGTCTAGTAGGAATGAATGTAACTCTGAGTCTCCTCCACTCTCTCTCAGCTGACTGGGTGTCTAGTAGGAATGAATGTAACTCTGAGTCTCCTCCACTCTCTCTCAGCTGACTGGGTGTCTAGTAGGAATGAATGTAACTCTGAGTCTCCTCCACTCTCTCTCAGCTGACTGGGTGTCTAGTAGGAATGAATGTAACTCTGAGTCTCCTCCACTCTCTCTCAGCTGACTGGGTGTCTAGTAGGAATGAATGTAACTCTGAGTCTCCTCCACTCTCTCTCAGCTGACTGGGTGTCTAGTAGGAATGAATGTAACTCTGAGTCTCCTCCACTCTCTCTCAGCTGGCTGGGTGTCTAGTAGGAATGAATGTAACTCTGAGTCTCCTCCACTCTCTCTCAGCTGACTGGGTGTCTAGTAGGAATGAATGTAACTCTGAGTCTCCTCCACTCTCTCTCAGCTGACTGGGTGTCTAGTAGGAATGAATGTAACTCTGAGTCTCCTCCACTCTCTCTCAGCTGACTGGGTGTCTAGTAGGAATGAATGTAACTCTGAGTCTCCTCCACTCTCTCTCAGCTGACTGGGTGTCTAGTAGGAATGAATGTAACTCTGAGTCTCCTCCACTCTCTCTCAGCTGACTGGGTGTCTAGTAGGAATGAATGTAACTCTGAGTCTCCTCCACTCTCTCTCAGCTGACTGGGTGTCTAGTAGGAATGAATGTAACTCTGAGTCTCCTCCACTCTCTCTCAGCTGACTGGGTGTCTAGTAGGAATGAATGTAACTCTGAGTCTCCTCCACTCTCTCTCAGCTGACTGGGTGTCTAGTAGGAATGAATGTAACTCTGAGTCTCCTCCACTCTCTCTCAGCTGACTGGGTGTCTAGTAGGAATGAATCTAACTCTGAGTCTCCTCCACTCTCTCTCAGCTGACTGGGTGTCTAGTAGGAATGAATGTAACTCTGAGTCTCCTCCACTCTCTCTCAGCTGACTGACTGGGTGTCTAGTAGGAATGAATGTAACTCTGAGTCTCCTCCACTCTCTCTCAGCTGACTGGGTGTCTAGTAGGAATGAATGTAACTCTGAGTCTCCTCCACTCTCTCTCAGCTGACTGACTGGTGTCTAGTAGGAATGAATGTAACTCTGAGTCTCCTCCACTCTCTCTCAGCTGACTGGGTGTCTAGTAGGAATGAATGTAACTCTGAGTCTCCTCCACTCTCTCTCAGCTGACTGACTGGGTGTCTAGTAGGAATGAATGTAACTCTGAGTCTCCTCCACTCTCTCTCAGCTGACTGGGTGTCTAGTAGGAATGAATGTAACTCTGAGTCTCCTCCACTCTCTCTCAGCTGACTGGGTGTCTAGTAGGAATGAATGTAACTCTGAGTCTCCTCCACTCTCTCTCAGCTGACTGGGTGTCTAGTAGGAATGAATGTAACTCTGAGTCTCCTCCACTCTCTCTCAGCTGGCTGGGTGTCTAGTAGGAATGAATCTAACTCTGAGTCTCCTCCACTCTCTCTCAGCTGACTGGGTGTCTAGTAGGAATGAATGTAACTCTGAGTCTCCTCCACTCTCTCTCAGCTGACTGGGTGTCTAGTAGGAATGAATGTAACTCTGAGTCTCCTCCACTCTCTCTCAGCTGGCTGGGTGTCTAGTAGGAATGAATGTAACTCTGAGTCTCCTCCACTCTCTCTCAGCTGACTGACTGTGTCTAGTAGGAATGAATGTAACTCTGAGTCTCCTCCACTCTCTCTCAGCTGGCTGGGTGTCTAGTAGGAATGAATGTAACTCTGAGTCTCCTCCACTCTCTCAGCTGACTGACTGGGTGTCTAGTAGGAATGAATCTAACTCTGAGTCTCCTCCACTCTCTCTCAGCTGACTGACTGGGTGTCTAGTAGGAATGAATGTAACTCTGAGTCTCCTCCACTCTCTCTCAGCTGACTGACTGGGTGTCTAGTAGGAATGAATGTAACTCTGAGTCTCCTCCACTCTCTCTCAGCTGACTGGGTGTCTAGTAGGAATGAATCTAACTCTGAGTCTCCTCCACTCTCTCTCAGCTGACTGACTGGGTGTCTAGTAGGAATGAATGTAACTCTGAGTCTCCTCCACTCTCTCTCAGCTGACTGGGTGTCTAGTAGGAATGAATGTAACTCTGAGTCTCCTCCACTCTCTCTCAGCTGACTGGGTGTCTAGTAGGAATGAATGTAACTCTGAGTCTCCTCCACTCTCTCTCAGCTGACTGGGTGTCTAGTAGGAATGAATGTAACTCTGAGTCTCCTCCACTCTCTCTCAGCTGACTGGGTGTCTAGTAGGAATGAATGTAACTCTGAGTCTCCTCCACTCTCTCTCAGCTGACTGGGTGTCTAGTAGGAATGAATGTAACTCTGAGTCTCCTCCACTCTCTCTCAGCTGGCTGGGTGTCTAGTAGGAATGAATGTAACTCTGAGTCTCCTCCACTCTCTCTCAGCTGACTGGGTGTCTAGTAGGAATGAATGTAACTCTGAGTCTCCTCCACTCTCTCTCAGCTGACTGGGTGTCTAGTAGGAATGAATGTAACTCTGAGTCTCCTCCACTCTCTCTCAGCTGGCTGGGTGTCTAGTAGGAATGAATGTAACTCTGAGTCTCCTCCACTCTCTCTCAGCTGACTGTGTATCTAGTAGAATGAATGTAACTCTGAGTCTCCTCCACTCTCTCTCAGCTGGCTGGGTGTCTAGTAGGAATGAATGTAACTCTGAGTCTCCTCCACTCTCTCTCAGCTGACTGGGTGTCTAGTAGGAATGAATGTAACTCTGAGTCTCCTCCACTCTCTCTCAGCTGACTGGGTGTCTAGTAGGAATGAATGTAACTCTGAGTCTCCTCCACTCTCTCTCAGCTGACTGACTGTGTATCTAGTAGGAATGAATGTAACTCTGAGTCTCCTCCACTCTCTCTCAGCTGACTGGGTGTCTAGTAGGAATGAATGTAACTCTGAGTCTCCTCCACTCTCTCTCAGCTGGCTGGGTGTCTAGTATGAATGAATGTAACTCTGAGTCTCCTCCACTCTCTCTCAGCTGACTGTGTGTCTAGTAGGAATGAATGTAACTCTGAGTCTCCTCCACTCTCTCTCAGCTGACTGGGTGTCTAGTAGGAATGAATGTAACTCTGAGTCTCCTCCACTCTCTCTCAGCTGACTGGGTGTCTAGTAGGAATGAATGTAACTCTGAGTCTCCTCCACTCTCTCTCAGCTGACTGGGTGTCTAGTAGGAATGAATGTAACTCTGAGTCTCCTCCACTCTCTCTCAGCTGACTGACTGTGTATCTAGTAGGAATGAATGTAACTCTGAGTCTCCTCCACTCTCTCTCAGCTGACTGGGTGTCTAGTAGGAATGAATGTAACTCTGAGTCTCCTCCACTCTCTCTCAGCTGACTGGGTGTCTAGTAGGAATGAATGTAACTCTGAGTCTCCTCCACTCTCTCTCAGCTGATTGGGTGTCTAGTAGGAATGAATGTAACTCTGAGTCTCCTCCACTCTCTCTCAGCTGACTGTGTATCTAGTAGGAATGAATGTAACTCTGAGTCTCCTCCACTCTCTCTCAGCTGACTGTGTATCTAGTAGGAATGAATGTAACTCTGAGTCTCCTCCACTCTCTCTCAGCTGACTGGGTGTCTAGTAGGAATGAATGTAACTCTGAGTCTCCTCCACTCTCTCTCAGCTGACTGACTGTGTATCTAGTAGGAATGAATGTAACTCTGAGTCTCCCCCACTCTCTCTCAGCTGACTGTGTGTCTAGTAGGAATGAATGTAACTCTGAGTCTCCTCCACTCTCTCTCAGCTGGCTGGGTCTCTAGTAGGAATGAATGTAACTCTGAGTCTCCTCCACTCTCTCTCAGCTGACTGTGTGTCTAGTAGTAATGAATGTAACTCTGAGTCTCCTCCACTCTCTCTCAGCTGACTGGGTGTCTAGTAGGAATGAATGTAACTCTGAGTCTCCTCCACTCTCTCTCAGCTGACTGGGTGTCTAGTAGTAATGAATGTAACTCTGAGTCTCCTCCACTCTCTCTCAGCTGACTGGGTGTCTAGTAGGAATGAATGTAACTCTGAGTCTCCTCCACTCTCTCTCAGCTGACTGACTGTGTCTAGTAGGAATGAATGTAACTCTGAGTCTCCTCCACTCTCTCTCAGCTGACTGGGTGTCTAGTAGTAATGAATGTAACTCTGAGTCTCCTCCACTCTCTCTCAGCTGACTGGGTGTCTAGTAGGAATGAATGTAACTCTGAGTCTCCTCCACTCTCTCTCAGCTGACTGACTGTGTGTCTAGTAGGAATGAATGTAACTCTGAGTCTCCTCCACTCTCTCTCAGCTGGCTGGGTGTCTAGTAGGAATGAATGTAACTCTGAGTCTCCTCCACTCTCTCTCAGCTGACTGTGTATCTAGTAGGAATGAATGTAACTCTGAGTCTCCTCCACTCTCTCTCAGCTGACTGACTGTGTGTCTAGTAGGAATGAATGTAACTCTGAGTCTCCTCCACTCTCTCTCAGCTGACTGGCTGTGTGTCTAGTAGGAATGAATGTAACTCTGAGTCTCCTCCACTCTCTCTCAGCTGACTGTGTATCTAACATCAGAATGAATGTAACTCTGAGTCTCCCCCCTTTACCTCTTCCTTTGTTGATCACATGGTCTGTGGTTCCCAATGGGCTCTGGCCAAAGCGGCACACTATGTAGTGAGTGTGATGCCGTTTGGGACTTGCCGCTCTTCTTTTCAGTCTGACTGCTCCCACCTTGACCCCTGTAAGAGAGAGAGGAAAGATATGTTCACACTCGTCTTCACATGTCCTGCTCCCAGAACATGTCCCCACTTACCAGCATCTCAAGATAGATCAACAGTCTCTGAAAGGGTTTTGTGTGCAGAGCAATAGACATCCATGTCACATGGTAGACAAGGAAATAGCCACTTAAAGGACATTACATCTCCTCAGAGAGAGAGAGAGATCTTAAAGTACATTACATCTCCTCAGAGAGAGAGAGAGATCTTAAAGGACATTACATCTCCTCAGAGAGAGAGAGATCTTAAAGGACATTACATCTCCTCAGAGAGATCTTAAAGGACATTACATCTCCTCAGAGAGATCTTAAAGGACATTACATCTCCTCAGAGAGATCTTAAAGGACATTACATCTCCTCAGAGAGATCTTAAAGGACATTACATCTCCTCAGAGAGATCTTAAAGGACATTACATCTCCTCAGAGAGAGAGAGATCTTAAAGGACATTACATCTCCTCAGAGAGACTTAAAGGACATACATCTCCTCAGAGAGAGAATGAGAGAGATCTTAAAGGACATTACATCTCCTCAGAGAGACATTAAAGGACATTACATCTCCTCAGAGAGAGAGATCTTAAAGGACATTACATCTCCTCAGAGAGATCTCATTACAGAGAGATCTTAAAGGACATTACATCTCCTCAGAGAGATCTTAAAGGACATTACATCTCCTCAGAGAGATCTTAAAGGACATTACATCTCCTCAGAGAGAGAGAGAGATCTTAAAGGACATTACATCTCCTCAGAGAGAGAGAGATCTTAAAGGACATTACATCTCCTCAGAGAGAGAGAGAGATCTTAAAGGACATTACATCTCCTCAGAGAGAGAGAGATCTTAAAGGACATTACATCTCCTCAGAGAGAGAGAGATCTTAAAGGACATTACATCTCCTCAGAGAGAGAGAGAGATCTTAAAGGACATTACATCTCCTCAGAGAGAGATCTTAAAGGACATTACATCTCCTCAGAGAGATCTTAAAGGACATTACATCTCCTCAGAGAGAGAGAGAGAGATCTTAAAGGACATTACATCTCCTCAGAGAGAGAGAGATCTTAAAGTACATTACATCTCCTCAGAGAGAGAGAGATCTTAAAGGACATTACATCTCCTCAGAGAGATCTTAAAGGACATTACATCTCCTCAGAGAGAGAGAGATCTTAAAGGACATTACATCTCCTCAGAGAGAGAGAGAGATCTTAAAGGACATTACATCTCCTCAGAGAGATCTTAAAGGACATTACATCTCCTCAGAGAGAGAGAGAGATCTTAAAGGACATTACATCTCCTCAGAGAGAGAGAGAGATCTTAAAGGACATTACATCTCCTCAGAGAGATCTTAAAGGACATTACATCTCCTCAGAGAGAGATCTTAAAGGATCTCCTCAGAGAGACATTACATCTCCTCAGAGAGAGAGATCTTAAAGGACATTACATCTCCTCAGAGAGAGAGATCTTAAAGGACATTACATCTCCTCAGAGAGATCTTAAAGGACATTACATCTCCTCAGAGAGATCTTAAAGGACATTACATCTCCTCAGAGAGAGAGATCTTAAAGGACATTACATCTCCTCAGAGAGAGAGAGATCTTAAAGGACATTACATCTCCTCAGAGAGAGAGAGAGATCTTAAAGGACATTACATCTCCTCAGAGAGAGAGAGATCTTAAAGGACATTACATCTCCTCAGAGAGATCTTAAAGGACATTACATCTCCTCAGAGAGAGATCTTAAAGGACATTACATCTCCTCAGAGAGAGAGAGAGATCTTAAAGGACATTACATCTCCTCAGAGAGAGAATGAAATGGGCTGATTACACTCCTCAGAGAGAGAGATCTTAAAGGACATTACATCTCCTCAGAGAGAGAGAGAGATCTTAAAGGACATTACATCTCCTCAGAGAGAGAGAGAGATCTTAAAGGACATTACATCTCCTCAGAGAGAGAGAGATCTTAAAGGACATTAAAGAGACTTATGAGAGAGAGAGATCTTTACATCTCCTCAGAAAGGACATTACATCTCCTCAGAGAGATCTTAAAGGACATTACATCTCCTCAGAGAGAGATCTTAAAGGACATTACATCTCCTCAGAGAGAGAGATGAGAAAGGACATTACATCTCCTCAGAGAGAGAGAGAGAGATCTTAAAGGACATTACATCTCCTCAGAGAGAGATGGAAGTAGAGAGAAAAAGGCCTTCAACTGAGCACATGGAGTAGAGAGAGAGGGGGGATGGAGGGAGAGATAGAGGGAGGGAGATAGAGAGTGAGAGAGAGAGAAGAGATGGGGATAGGGACAAGAGGGAGAGAGAGAGAAGAGAGGGGGATGGGGACAAGAGGGAGAGAGAGAGAGAGAGAGAGAGAGAGAGAGAGAGAGAGAGAGAGAGAGAGAGAGAGATTCAGACATGCTTCCTCAGGTGCCCTCTGCAGGACAAACCCAGGTGGTGCAGTCCAAGGTTCAAACGCACCGTGCCAAGACATTTATCAAATAGGTTTATCAGCTATTCCAAAACATTCTATCCTCATTACCTGGGGCCTTTCTTTTAAACTTTTCAAAGCTCAGCCATCGATTCCAGTGAGTAAATAGCAGTCTGCCTCCATCGATGCCCCTCTCCCTAACTAATCTAATCTACAGCATTGACAGGAAACACAATGAGAGGAGAACAAACGTCTCTGCTAACAGAAGACCTTATCCCAGCCGTGCCAATGAAATGGGCTGATCAGTGTACCAGCCTTGTCTAGAACACCTTGGCTGTGTCCCAGGTGGCACCCTATTCCTCTATATAGTGCACTACTTTTGATCTAGGGCGGCCCAAAGAGTACTGTATAGCGAATTGGGGGCCATTTCCAGCACAGCCTAGGTATTTGTCATCTTGTGTCTAATGAATTGTGGGTTGGTTTTGGGAGTGGAGGAACGGAGGAGTGGAGTCAGTGTTTCACCTGTAGTGGTCACTCATTACAGGAGGAATGGAGTCAGTGTTTTACCTGTAGTGGTCACTCATTACAGGAGGAGTGGAGTCAGTGTTTTACCTGTAGTGGTCACTCATTACAGGAGGAGGGGAGTCAGTGTTTTACACCTGTAGTTACAGGAGGAGGGGTGTTTACCTGTCAGGAGTGGTCACTCATTACAGGAGGAGTGGAGTCAGTGTTTTACCTGTTTTACCTGTGGTCACTCATTACAGGAGGAGTGGAGTCAGTGTTTTACCTGTAGTGGTCACTCATTACAGGAGGAGTGGAGTCAGTGTTTTACCTGTAGTGGTCACTCATTACAGGAGGAGTGGAGTCAGTGTTTTACCTGTAGTGGTCACTCATTACAGGAGGAGTGGAGTCAGTGTTTTACCTGTAGTGGTCACTCATTACAGGAGGAGTGGAGTCAGTGTTTTACCTGTAGTGGTCACTCATTACAGGAGGAATGGAGTCAGTACAGGAGGAGTGGAGTCAGTGTTTTACCTGTAGTGGTCACTCATTACAGGAGGAGTGGAGTCAGTGTTTTACCTGTAGTGGTCACCAGTGTTTTACCTGTAGTGGTCACTCATTACAGGAGGAGTGGAGTCAGTGTTTTACCTGTACAGGGTGTTTTACCTGTCGTGGTCACTCATTACAGGAGGAGTGGAGTCAGTGTTTTACCTGTAGTGGACACTCATTACAGAAGGAGTGGAGTCAGTATTTTACCTGTAGTGGTCACTCATTACAGGAGGAGTGGAGTCAGTATTTTACCTGTAGTGGTCACTCATTACAGGAGGAATGGAGTCAGTGTTTTACCTGTCGTGGTCACTCATTACAGGAGGAATGGAGTCAGTATTTTACCTGTCGTGGTCACTCATTACCAGGAGGAGTGGAGTCAGTGTTTTACCTGTCGTGGTCACTCATTACCAGGAGGAGTGGAGTCAGTGTTTTACCTGTAGTGGTCACTCATTACAGGAGGAGTGGAGTCAGTATTTTACCTGTCGTGGTCACTCATTACAGGAGGAGTGGAGTCAGTATTTTACCTGTCGTGGTCACTCATTACAGGAGGACTGGAGTCAGTATTTTACCTGTCGTGGTCACTCATTACCAGGAGGAGTGGAGTCAGTGTTTTACCTGTCGTGGTCACTCATTACAGGAGGAGTGGAGTCAGTGTTTTACCTGTCGTGGTCACTCATTACCAGGAGGAGTGGAGTCAGTGTTTTACCTGTCGTGGTCACTCATTACAGGAGGAGTGGAGTCAGTATTTTACCTGTCGTGGTCACTCATTACAGGAGGAATGGAGTCAGTATTTTACCTGTCGTGGTCACTCATTACAGGAGGAGTGGAGTCAGTGTTTTACCTGTCGTGGTCACTCATTACAGGAGGAATGGAGTCAGTATTTTACCTGTAGTGGTCACTCATTACCAGGAGGAATGGAGTCAGTATTTTACCTGTAGTGGTCACTCATTACAGGAGGAGTGGAGTCAGTGTTTTACCTGTCGTGGTCACTCATTACCAGGAGGAGTGGAGTCAGTGTTTTACCTGTCGTGGTCACTCATTACAGGAGGAATGGAGTCAGTGTTTTACCTGTCGTGGTCACTCATTACCAGGAGGAGTGGAGTCAGTGTTTTACCTGTAGTGGTCACTCATTACAGGAGGAATGGAGTCAGTATTTTACCTGTCGTGGTCACTCATTACCAGGAGGAGTGGAGTCAGTGTTTTACCTGTCGTGGTCACTCATTACAGGAGGAGTGGAGTCAGTGTTTTACCTGTCGTGGTCACTCATTACAGGAGGACTGGAGTCAGTGTTTTACCTGTAGTGGTCACTCATTACAGGAGGAGTGGAGTCAGTGTTTTACCTGTAGTGGTCACTCATTACAGGAGGAATGGAGTCAGTGTTTTACCTGTAGTGGTCACTCATTACAGGAGGAGTGGAGTCAGTATTTTACCTGTCGTGGTCACTCATTACAGGAGGAGTGGAGTCAGTATTTTACCTGTAGTGGTCACTCATTACAGGAGGAGTGGAGTCAGTATTTTACCTGTCGTGGTCACTCATTACCAGGAGGAATGGAGTCAGTATTTTACCTGTCGTGGTCACTCATTACCAGGAGGAATGGAGTCAGTATTTTACCTGTCGTGGTCACTCATTACCAGGAGGAATGGAGTCAGTATTTTACCTGTCGTGGTCACTCATTACCAGGAGGAGTGGAGTCAGTATTTTACCTGTCGTGGTCACTCATTACAGGAGGAATGGAGTCAGTATTTTACCTGTCGTGGTCACTCATTACAGGAGGAATGGGAGGTTTATAAGATCCTTCACAGCTCTGGATATGTCATTTCCTGTGCGTGTGACATCAGAGAATACAGCAAGAAACATTAGGTTAAATGTTTATCACATACATACTGTATTACCCACAGCGAATGAAACCTGGCAACATCCCCTGTTGTTTGTGTCATTGCTGTAGGTTGAGTTGAATTGACATGAGGTCAGTAGTTCCAGGACCTGTTGAAAGCCCTTCTCTGTCTATAGAGGGAAGACACGGGAAGCTGTTAGAACAAGGACAGGAAGAACACATGGAGGAAAGAATGGTACAGCCTGACCAGTTCAAGTACACTGACAATATCCCAAATGGCACTCTATTCCCTATATAGTGCACTACCTTTGACCAGAGCCCATAGGGGGATGGGGAGAGAGAGAGAGAGAGAGAGAGAGAGAGAGAGAGAGAGAGAGAGAGAGAGAGAGAGAGAGAGAGGGGGGAGAGGGGAGAGAGAGAGAGAGAGAGAGAGAGAGAGAGAGAGGGGGGTGGGGGAGAGGGGGGAGAGAGAGAGAGAGAGAGAGTGATAGAGAGCGATAGAGAGCGATAGAGAGAGAGGTCTATCGCTCAGGGTCAGGGGAGGCCAGCGCTGGGCCAGGTGTCTATCGGTCAGGGTTAGGGGAGGCTGCTGAGGGGAGGACAGCTCATAATAAATTAAATCCGCTGGAATGGAGCAAATGGAAGCATTTACAATCATGTCGCTACACTCACAATAACATCTGCTAACCATGTGTATGTGACCCATAACATCTGATTTGGAATGGAATCAAATGGAATCAAATGGAATTAAATGGAATCATGTGTTTGATGGATTTGAAACCATTCCACTAATTCCGCTCCAGCCATTACCATGAGCCCGTCCTCCCCATTTACGGTGCCACCAACCTCCGGTGCATCAGAGTGTTGTGTGATGTAAGATCAGTACTGACACTGAATCTGGCTGATAAACGAGCCTTGGACAGAGATGTCAGCAAAACAGTGTCTCTACAGCGTTGGAACAATACCACGCAACCAGCCGCCTGTTCCTGTCCCTCAGACAGTGAGAGCGTCCCAAATGCCACCCTATTCCCTACATAGTGCACTAGTCATAACCAGACACCTCTTTTTTTAGGCCCTGATCAAGTAGGGCACTCGATAGGGAATAGGGCACCATTTGGGATGCAGGCGGTGTTTCCTGCTCTGAGCTGTTGCTGCAATCATCAGGCCACTTCTTGTTTTTGCCAGAGCAATAAGGAAACCCTTAGTCAGGCCTTTTGTTGTTTAAAGAAGTCTCTGTCCAATATTAAACCCAACCAACCACTAATGGGCCAATACATTTCAAGGCTAGGAAAGATGATTGTTTATAAGTTCAATTGGGTAACAACAAGAACGGTAGGAATTTTGATCAGAAATAATAATGACAATTAGTAAGTCAGTCTTTATATGATGTAATATATTGTTATTCTCAAAGCATCTACCAGATAAAATAATACTAAAGTCTAAAACACGGGGTCTCAAAGCATCTACCATCTACCAGTCATAATAATGAAAAAACTCCATGGAGGGAGAAGGCAGTTCCTTACTGAGACCTAGACAACCAGGTGAGGGAGTTCCTTACTGAGACCTAGACAACCAGGTGAGGGGAGTTCCTTACTGAGACCTAGACAACCAGGTGAGGGAGTTCCTTACTGAGACCTAGACAACCAGGTGAGGAGAGTTCCTTAATGAGACCTAGACAACCAGGTGAGGGGAGTTCCTTACTGAGACCTAGACAACCAGGTGATGGGAGTTCCTTACTGAGACCTAGACAACCAGGTGAGGGGAGTTCCTTACTGAGACCTAGACAACCAGGTGAGGGGAGTTCCTTACTGAGACCTAGACAACCAGGTGAGGGGAGTTCCTTACTGAGACCTAGACAACCAGGTGAGGGGAGTTCCTTACTGAGACCTAGACAACCAGGTGATGGGAGTTCCTTACTGAGACTTGGACAACCAGGTGAGGGGAGTTCCTTACTGAGACCTAGACAACCAGGTGAGAGGAGTTCCTTACTGAGACCTAGACAACCAGGTGAGGGGAGTTCCTTACTGAGACCTAGACAACCAGGTGAGGGGAGTTCCTTACTGAGACCTAGACAACCAGGTGAGAGGAGTTCCTTACTGAGACCTAGACAACCAGGTGAGGGGAGTTCCTTACTGAGACCTAGACAACCAGGTGAGGGGAGTTCCTTACTGAGACCTAGACAACCAGGTGAGGGGAGTTCCTTACTGAGACCTAGACAACCAGGTGAGGGGAGTTCCTTACTGAGACAACCAGGTGAGGGGAGTTCCTTACTGAGACCTAGACAACCAGGTGAGGGGAGATCCTTACTGAGACAACCAGGTGAGGGGAGTTCCTTACTGAGACCTAGACAACCAGGTGAGAGGAGTTCCTTACTGAGACCTAGACAACCAGGCGAGGGGAGTTCCTTACTGAGACAACCAGGTGAGGGGAGTTCCTTACTGAGACAACCAGGTGAGAGGAGTTCCTTACTGAGACCTAGACAACCAGGTGAGAGGAGTTCCTTACTGAGACCTAGACAACCAGGTGAGGGGAGTTCCTTACTGAGACCTAGACAACCAGGTGAGGGAGTTCCTTACTGAGACCTAGACAACCAGGTGAGGGGAGTTCCTTACTGAGACCTAGTCAACCAGGTGAGGGGAGTTCCTTACTGAGATCTAGACAACCAGGTGAGGGGAGTTCCTTACAAGAGACCTGGACAACCAGGTGAGGGGAGTTCCTTACTGAGACCTAGACAACCAGGTGAGGGGAGTTCCTTACTGAGACCTAGACAACCAGGTGAGGGGAGTTCCTTACTGAGACCTAGACAACCAGGTGAGGGGAGTTCCTTACTGAGACCTAGACAACCAGGTGAGGGGAGTTCCTTACAAGAGACCTGGACAACCAGGTGAGGGGAGTTCCTTACTAATTAGTGACCTTAATTAATCAACCATGTACTAGGGAGTACACTTGGCCCTCTGTGGAATGAGTTTGACACGTAGCCTAAAATATAACAAGTTCACCTAAATATATTAAATGTATTTATGTAGGAGTGTTGTTCAAACGGAAAATCAATTTATCCAGAAATTAACGCCTTACATACGTCTTGTAAACGTTCTATGTTGAATGGGGTTATCCGTGGCACTATTTAACAAAAAAAGCAATTAACTCTTTTGTTGGATTCAAAGTTCCTCGGATCACAAGGTTGACGGTTTCCCCCCCGTTGCTTTTCTTCTGCTGACAGCCTGTTTGACCCCAGTAGGTGTGTGACCAGGAACTCTCCACAGCTATATCCTACTGCACAAATCTCCCATCACTCTCTCCACTAAGCTAGAACTTGTGAAATGTCCAGCGATAGAGTGGAGAAACCTTTACCAGATATTCCTGAAGATGATGGTAGCAGAGATGATGAGAAGGACTTTGGAAATGTTTTTGCTGAACTTGAATCTGTGGACTTGCCCCTGGGAACCACATTAAGGTACTTTCAAATTAATCCAAATATGGATAAAAAACAAGGTTCAAACTATTGTAGAACAGATTCATTAGCCAAATGTGAGACATTTTCATCTATTCATAATAGCTAATTGTGATTACAATCAATTAGTTTTATTCTCACCAGGAAAAAAGTATCTGTACAAATAGCTACGGTACTTTTTGTAATTAATTGAACAATGGAAGTGAAGTTTTAAAGGAAATGTAGCATGGACAGAATACTATTTCGTGATGATGTTCATTCTGTTACTATTAATATCAATTTATAAGTAGGGACTATTCATTCATAGATCCCCTCCTCTACTGATCTAAGGCCAGTTAACTGTATAGATGAATACATCAGATTTGACACTGATGTGTAGGTTATTAACAGGGTAAACATCTGCCTAAGGCTGTCACTAAGACATCACACACCGGTAACGTTACGCCCCTTACCGACCGAGTCCGGTACTGACCCGTTTCCCCGCAGTGTCACCGTCACCGCTCGACACTGTGATGATTACCAGCAACATGGCGGACAATGAATCCGTGGAGTGTATAACGGAGCACGAACGGATTTTGCAAGAAATTGAGAGCACCGACACCGCTTGTGTCGGTCCGACACTTCGGTACGGAAATGTGTATTTTAAAGAAAATGTATTTTATTGTCTTATCGTTGGTGGTCCAAGTAGAACAGTACACTGAAAGACCTTTTGTTTGTTAGCATCCAAATCCCAAGCCAGCTCAACGTTAGTTAGCTACATATCTTACAGCCCGTTGTTGCTATGCTACAGTGACCAGGGTTTAGTTGCTATGCTACAGTGAGCAGGGTGAGCTAGCTTTAGACAAACCCGGTGTTTACACGTCAAAACATCGTGTTCATGTGTTGTAACGTTTTATATGATGGTTGTAATGTCAGGTAGGGTGACATGTCACAACTCTACATAGCAATAGATGGGTGTGGCTCGTTATGCCCAAGGTTGTTGGCAAGCTAGCAGGTTAGCTAGTTGCATTAGCAGGTTAGCTAACTAGTTGCATTAGCAGGCCACTAACTAGCTTCATTTGATAATACTGAGTCTTGTTTATATCGATGTGATCTTAAAACGTTGCTGTATAGTTAGCTTGGTAAGTAGCTATCAAACAAACTGGGGCACGTATTAATCACATAACGAACCTTACAGCCGTAGCTAAATGTATCATTAAGTAGCTAGTTAACGTTACATCCATAGCAATATGTATCATTAACTAAGTAGCTAGCTAGTTAACATTACATCATAGTTATATTTATCCTTAGCTAAGTAGCTAGCTAGCTAACGTTTCATCCATAGCAATATTTATCATTAGCTATGTAGCTAGCCAACGTTAGCTTGCAATCCATAATGCAATCAAGTCATCGGCTAAGCTGTCTATTCAGTAGTAAATGATCTTAATATAGTTAGCTACACGTTAGCCATGACTAACTAGAAACACCGTATTTGGCCCCAGCTGTTTTTAATGTGGAGTATTGTAGCATGGGGTGGATTTGAATGAATGACACCACTCCAGCCCCATCCCCTCCAGAACTGAAATAAAGCCTGCCAGCCCCATCCCCTCCAGAACTGAAATAAAGCCTGCCAGCCCCATCCCCTCCAGAACTGAAATAAAGCCTGCCAGCCCCATCCCCCCAGAACTGAAATAAAGCCTGCCAGCCCCATCCCCTCCAGAACTGAAATAAAGCCTGCCAGCCCCATCCCCTCCAGAACTGAAATAAAGCCTGCCAGCCCCATCCCCTCCAGAACTGAAATAAAGCCTGCCAGCCCCATCCCCTCCAGAACTGAAATAAAGCCTGCCAGCCCCATCCCCTCCAGAACTGAAATAAAGCCTGCCAGCCCCATCCCCCCAGAACTGAAATAAAGCCTGCCAGCCCCATCCCCTCCAGAACTGAAATAAAGCCTGCCAGCCCCATCCCCTCCAGAACTGAAATAAAGCCTGCCAGCCCCATCCCCTCCAGAACTGAAATAAAGCCTGCCAGCCCCATCCCCTCCAGAACTGAAATAAAGCCTGCCAGCAGCACACCAGCCAGAGGGGGAAGTGGTGTGGCCTGTTATAGACCAATAATGGACTAAAGTAGCCTAACTTTACTCCATATAGTCCAAGGACCTTAGATGTTCTGTTTTAAGGGATAATTGGTTCTGGAAAGCCAAAACACCCAAATACTCCCATCTAACGGTGAATTGATTCTCAAATTGTGGTATTGTTCTAGAAACATAAATTCCTCTACTTTCATATCACATATCACAAAATAATTTCACAAACTGGTTTTAACACAGTTACAGTCTACAGTATTTGTCAGTGATGACACATTTGTGAGGTCTGTGTCTTCCGTGTACACACACAGGTGTTAGGAGAAGCAGATAGCTAATTAGCACAGGTAGTCGACTCTGTCTTCCATCTGTTTTCTGGAAGCACGCGCTCTAAACATGGAGATATGACTGTGTGGGAACACTAACCCTAAAAAGGTGTTTATGAATTTAACCTTTCTTTAACTGATTATTATTTCTTGGAGATATGGATGGTCCTTATGCTTCCAAAACCGTACTGCAAGTGAAACGTTTAGACTGAGAGTCGGGGCTCTTTGCAAAACTCCCCCCGTACAGAAAACTCTTATGTCATGTAATGGAACTGAGACCCATGATCAAGGGCTTGGCCTGTTATGGTCTAACAGGCCTGTTATGGTCTTACTGGCCTGTTATGGCCTTACAGGCCTGTTATGGTCTTACTGGCCTGTTATGGCCTTACAGGCCTGTTATGGTCTAACAGGCCTGTTATGGTCTTACTGGCCTGTTATGGCCTTACTGGCCTGTTATGGTCTTATTGGCCTGTTATGGTCTTACTGGCCTGTTATGGCCTTACTGGCCTGTTATGGCCTTACAGGCCTGTTATGGTCTTACTGGCCTGTTATGGCCTTACAGGCCTGTTATGGCCTTACTGGCCTGTTATGGCCTTACTGGCCTGTTATGGCCTTACTGGCCTGTTATGGCCTTACAGGCCTGTTATGGTCTTATAGGCCTGTTATGGTCTTACAGGCCTGTTATGGTCTTACAGGCCTGTTATGGCCTTACAGGCCTGTTATGGCCTTACAGGCCTGTTATGGCCTTACAGGCCTGTTATGGTCTTACAGGCCTGTTATGGTCTTACAGGCCTGTTATGGTCTTACTGGCCTGTTATGGCCTTACAGGCCTGTTATGGTCTTACAGGCCTGTTATGGCCTGGGGCCACTTATCTCTCTACTCTGTCATTGTTGCTTCTGTCAAAACTATGACAGGTATGTTTCCTTGTTCAGCCAGTTTCAGCCTGGATATTGTATTGTCTCTGAGGTATAGAGGTTAGGCTACTTCCTAGTTGCGTGTCAGTTTACTTTTAACACCAGTCATAATACATTATTTAGACTGGGTTCATCATAGCATTGGGAGCTTAACATTCCAGCTGTAGACCTACACTGTGCAATACATTGAGTTTGCCAGACAGTCATTTCACATTGCAGTAGTGCCTGAAAGTGTGTTAATGATTTTCAGTTCAAAGGGCAAACAGGAAGTTAACCTCGGGGTCTTCCTCTTATTGAAGTGTGTGTGTGTCCAGTGTTGACAACATCAAGGCTCATTGTGTTGTCCATCCTGCCTGTCGTCTGTTTCAATCGGTCAGTCGTCCTTTGGTTATCAGACTTCCTCAGCCCATCCTGATCTGCTTTCCAAATGACCCCTATGCAGTGCACTAGGACCCATAGGGCTCTGGTCTATAGTAGTGCACAATGTAGGGAATAGGGCTCTGGTCTAAAGTAGTGCACTAGGACCCATAGGGTTCTGGTCTAAAGTAGTGCACTATGTAGGGAATAGGGCTCTGGTCTAAAGTAGTGCACTATGTAGGGAATAGGGCTCTGGTCTAAAGTAGTGCACTATGTAGGGAATAGGGCTCTGGTCTAAAGTAGTGCACTATGTAGGGAATAGTGCACTATGTAGGCTCTGGTCTAAAGTAGTGCACTATTTAGGGAATAGGGCTCTGGTTTAAAGTAGTGCACTATATAGGGAACTGTGGTGCTTGGGGGCTGGACTGTGGCGCTTGGGGGCTGGACTGTGACGCTGGCTGGAGGGCTGGACTGTGGTGCAGGCAGGGTGGGTGGGGGCTGGACTGTGGTGCAGGCAGGGTGGGTGGGGGCTGGACTGTGGTGCAGGCAGGGTGGGTGGGGGCTGGACTGTGGTGCAGGCAGGGTGGCTGGGGGCTGGACTGTGGCGCTTGGGGGCTGGACTGTGACGCTGGCTGGGGCTGGACTGTGGTGCTGGCAGGAGGGTTGGGGGCTGGACTGTGATGCTGGCAGGAGGACTGGGGGGCTGGACTGTGGTGCAGGCAGGGTGGCTGGGGGCTGGACTGTGATGCTGGCAGGGTGGCTGGGGGCTGGACTGTGATCCTGGCAGGGTGGCTGGGGGCTGGACTGTGATGCTGGCAGGGTGGCTGGGGGCTGGACTGTGGTGCAGGCAGGGTGGGTGGGGGCTGGACTGTGGTGCAGGCTGGGGGCTGGACTGTGGTGCAGGCAGGGTGGGTGGGGGCTGGACTGTGGTGCAGGCAGGGTGGGTGGGGGCTGGACTGTGACGCTGGCTGGAGTGTTGGGGGCTGGACTGTGGTGCAGGCAGGGTGGCTGGGGGCTGGACTGTGGCGCAGGCAGGGTGGCTGGGGGCTGGACTGTGATGCTGGCAGGGTGGCTGGGGGCTGGACTGTGGTGCAGGCAGGGTGGCTGGGGGCTGGACTGTGGTGCAGGCAGGGTGGGTGGGGGGCTGGACTGTGACGCTGGCTGGGGCTGGACTGTGGTGCAGGCAGGGTGGGTGGGGCTGGACTGTGGTGCAGGCAGGGTGGGTGGGGGCTGGACTGTGACGCTGGCTGGAGTGTTGGGGGCTGGACTGTGGTGCAGGCCGGGTGGCTGGGGGCTGGACTGTGGCGCAGGCAGGGTGGCTGGGGGCTGGACTGTGATGCTGGCAGGGTGGCTGGGGGCTGGACTGTGGTGCAGGCAGGGTGGCTGGGGCTGGACTGTGGTGCAGGCAGGGTGGGTGGGGGCTGGACTGTGGTGCAGGCAGGGTGGGTGGGGGCTGGACTGTGAAGCTGGCTGGAGTGTTGGGGGCTGGACTGTGGTGCAGGCAGGGTGGCTGGGGGCTGGACTGTGGCGCAGGCAGGGTGGGTGGGGGCTGGACTGTGGTGCAGGCAGGGTGGGTGGGGGCTGGACTGTGGTGCAGGCAGGGTGGGTGGGGGCTGGACTGTGACGCTGGCAGGGTGGGTGGGGGCTGGACTGTGACGCTGGCAGGGTGGGTGGGGGCTGGGCTGTGCTGCAGGCAGGGTGGGTGGGGCTGGACTGTGACGCTGGCTGGAGGGTTGGGGGCTGGACTGTGGTGCAGGCTGGGTGGGTGGGGGCTGGACTGTGGTGCAGGCAGGGTGGGTGGGGGCTGGACTGTGACGCTGGCAGGGTGGGTGGGGGCTGGGCTGTGCTGCAGGCAGGGTGGGTGGGGGCTGGACTGTGGTGCAGGCAGGGTGGGTGGGGGCTGGACTGTGGTGCAGGCAGGGTGGGTGGGGCTGGACTGTGACGCTGGCAGGGTGGGTGGGGGCTGGGCTGTGCTGCAGGCAGGGTTGTGACGCTGGCAGGGTGGGTGGGGGCTGGACTGTGGTGCAGGCAGGGTGGGTGGGGGCTGGACTGTGACGCTGGCAGGGTGGGTGGGGGCTGGGCTGTGCTGCAGGCAGGGTGGGTGGGGGCTGGACTGTGGTGCAGGCAGGGTGGGTGGGGGCTGGACTGTGGTGCAGGCAGGGTGGGTGGGGGGCTGGACTGTGACGCTGGCTGGAGGGTTGGGGGCTGGACTGTGGTGCAGGCAGGGTGGGTGGGGGCTGGGCTGTGACGCTGGCAGGGTTGTGACGCTGGCAGGGTGGGTGGGGGCTGGACTGTGGTGCAGGCAGGGTGGGTGGGGGCTGGACTGTGGTGCAGGCAGGGTGGGTGGGGGCTGGGCTGTGCTGCAGGCAGGGTGGGTGGGGGCTGGGCTGTGCTGCAGGCAGGGTGGCTGGGGGCTGGACTGTGACGCTGGCTGGAGGGTTGGGGGCTGGACTGTGGTGCAGGCAGGGTGGGTGGGGGCTGGACTGTGGTGCAGGCAGGGTGGGTGGGGGCTGGGCTGTGCTGCAGGCAGGGTGGGTGGGGGCTGGGCTGTGCTGCAGGCAGGGTGGCTGGGGGCTGGACTGTGACGCTGGCTGGAGGGTTGGGGGCTGGACTGTGGTGCAGGCAGGGTGGGTGGGGGCTGGACTGTGGCGCAGGCAGGGTGGCTGGGGGCTGGACTGTGACGCTGGCTGGAGGGTTGGGGGCTGGACTGTGACGCTGGCTGGAGGGTTGGGGGCTGGACTGTGGTGCAGGATGGAGGGTTGGGGGCTGGACTGTGGTGCAGGATGGAGGGTTGGGGGCTGGACTGTGACGCTGGCTGGAGGGTTGGGGGCTGGACTGTGGTGCAGGATGGCATAGACATGAAAACCAATAAATGTCTTCCACGTGTTCCAATGGAAAACTCCCGATGGCGCATGAAGCCGGAAGTATTTGAATTTGAAGCCATGTTGCTGAATGTGGCTGAACAGCACCAAAAAAATCGCTAAGGATCATGGTCGATGTCGTTGTTTTCATCCTGCCTGAGAGAGCCAACCGGGAGCCTCCTCGTAGCCTGCCGGTCGGTCTCAGCACGTGGTCCTGTGTGAAGGCAACTGTCAGAATGGATCGCTATTTAAATAGATATGTAGTAGTTAGAATGGATCACTGTTTAAATAGATATGTAGTAGTTAGAATGGATCACTATTTAAATAGATATATAGCAGTTAGAATGGATCACTATTTAAATAGATATGTAGTAGTTAGAATGGATCACTATTTAAATAGATATGTAGTAGTTAGAAGGGATCACTATTTAAATAGATATGTAGCAGTTAGAATGGATCACTATTTAAATAGATATGTAGCAGTTAGAATGGATCACTATTTAAATAGATATGTAGTAGTTAGAATGGATCACTATTTAAATAGATATGTAGTAGTTAGAATGAATCACTGTTTAAATAGATATGTAGCAGTTAGAATGAATCACTGTTTAAACGTCTATTTGTAGCCAACTTTAAAATAGTCGATCATGGGGATCGAACTTGATCACAATAAACACATTTTAGAGCCCAAAACAAACGTCATTTGTATTATTTTGGGTTGTTCTGGCGGTTTTGTAATTTGCATAGGCTGTCTAGGGCCGACCGGTGTGTGTTTGTAGAGGACGATTACAGGCCTTTTGCATTTTAATGGTCCCATTAGCACCATCAGATTGTGTCACATGCTTGGTAAACAACAGGTGTAGACCTGCAGTCAAATGCTGACTGACTGGCCGTTGCCAACAATGCAGAGAGAAAGACCAGAGAGAAATAATAGGAAAGTTTTATAATAAAAGTCATAATAAATGTATTTATCTTTTATTTCACCTTTATTTGACAAGGTAGGTCAGTTCAGAAGTTCTCATTTACAACTGTGACCTGGCCAAAATAAAGCAAAGCAGTTAGACACATACAACGACACAGAGTTACACATGGAGTAAAACAAACATACAGTCAATAATACAGTATAAACAAGTCTATATACGATGTGAGCAAATTAGGTGAGATAAGGGAGGCAAAGGCAAAAAAGGCCATGGTGGTGGAGTAAATACAATATAGCAATTAAACACTGGAATGGTAGATTTGCAGTGGAAGAATGTGCAAAGTAGAAATAAAAATAATGGGGTGCAAAGGAGCAAAATAAATAAATAAATAAAATAAATACAGTAGGGAAAGAGGTAGTTGTTTGGGCTAAATTATAGGTGGGCTATGTACAGGTGCAGTAATCTGTAAGCTGTTCTGACAGTTGGTGCTTAAAGCTAGTGAGGGAGATAAGTGTTTCCAGTTTCAGAGATTTTTGTAGTTCGTTCCAGTCATTGGCAGCAGAGAACTGGAAGGAGAGGCGGCCAAAGAAAGAATTGGTTTTGGGGGTGACTAGAGAGATATACCTGCTGGAGCGTGTGCTACAGGTGGGAGATGCTATGGTGACCAGCGAGCTGAGATAAGGGGGGACTTTACCTAGCAGGGTCTTGTAGATGACATGGAGCCAGTGGGTTTGGCGACGAGTGTGAAGCGAGGACCAGCCAACGAGAGCATACAGGTCGCAGTGGTGGGTAGTATATGGGGCTTTGGTGACAAAACGGATTGCACTGTGATAGACTGCATCCAATTTGTTGAGTAGGGTATAGGAGGCTATTTTGTAAATGACATCGCCGAAGTCGAGGATTGGTAGGATGGTCAGTTTTATAAGGGTATGTTTGGCAGCATGAGTGAAGGATGCTTTGTTGCGAAATAGGAAGCCAATTCTAGATTTAACTTTGGATTGGAGATGTTTGATGTGGGTCTGGAAGGAGAGTTTACAGTATAACCAGACACCTAAGTATTTGTTGTTGTCCACGTATTCTAAGTCAGAGCCGTCCAGAGTAGTGATGTTGGACAGGTGGGCAGGTGCAGGCAGCGATCGGTTGAAGAGCATGCATTTAGTTTTACTTGTATTTAAGAGCAATTGGAGGCCACGAAAGGAGAGTTGTAATGGCATTGAAGCTCGTCTGGAGGGTTGTTAACACAGTGTCCAAAGAAGGGCCAGAAGTATACAGAATGGTGTCGTCTGCGTAGAGGTGGATCAGAGACTCACCAGCAGCAAGATTGTTGCTCATTGATGTATACAGAGAAGAGAGTCGGTCCAAGAATTGAACCCTGTGGCACCCCCATAGAGACTGGCAGAGGTCTGGACAGCAGACCCTCCGATTTGACACACTGAACTCTATCAGAAAAGTAGTTGGTGAACCAGGCGAGGCAATCATTTGAGAAATCAAGGCTGTCGAGTCTGCCGATGAGGATGTTGTGATTGACAGAGTCGAAAGCCTTGGCCAGATCAATGAATACGGCTGCACAGTAATGTTTCTTATCGATGGCGGTTAAGATATCGTTTAGGACCTTGAGCTTGGACGAGTTGCTGTGGGGGGTGCAATGCTGTTGACCGGGGTATGAGTATTCAGGTGGAAAGCATGCTTATTGAAATTCTCAATTATGGTTGATTTATCAGTGGTGACAGTGTTTCCTATCTTCAGTGTAGTGGGCAGCTGGGAGGAGGTGTTCTTATTCTCCATGGACTTTACAGTGTCCCAGAACTTTTTTGAGTTAGTGTTGCAGGAAGCAAATTTCTGCTTGAAAAAGCTAGCCTTGGCTTTTCTAACTGCCTGTGTATAACGGTTTCTAGCTTCCCTGAACAGCTGCATATCACGGGGGCTGTTCGATGCTAATGCAGAACGCCATAGGATGTTTTTGTGTTGGTTAAGGGCAGTCAGGTCTGGGGAGAAAGACAGACAGACAGACAGACAGACAGACAGACAGACAGACAGACAGTGGAGCGAGTCACATGGTTCTGGGAATCAACATCAGGACCATTTCCTAGTGGAGCGAGTCACATGGTTCTGAATCAACATCAGGACCATTTCCTAGTGGAGCGAGTCACATGGTTCTGAATCAACATCAGGACCATTTCCTAGTGGAGCGAGTCACATGGTTCTGAATCAACATCAGGACATCGATCCAGGAGAATGACCATTTCCTAGTGGAGCGAGTCACATGGTTCTGGGAATCAACATCAGGACCATTTCCTAGTGGAGCGAGTCACATGGTTCTGGGAATCAACATCAGGACATCGATCCAGGAGAATGACCATTTCCTAGTGGAGCGAGTCACATGGTTCTGAATCAACATCAGGACCATTTCCTAGTGGAGCGAGTCACATGGTTCTGAATCAACATCAGGACCATTTCCTAGTGGAGCGAGTCACATGGTTCTGAATCAACATCAGGACCATTTCCTAGTGGAGCGAATCACATGGTTCTGAATCAACATCAGGACCATTTCCTAGTGGAGCGAGTCACATGGTTCTGAATCAACATCAGGACCATTTCCTAGTGGAGCGAATCACATGGTTCTGAATCAACATCAGGACCATTTCCTAGTGGAGCGAGTCACATGGTTCTGAATCAACATCAGGACCATTTCCTAGTGGAGCGAGTCACATGGTTCTGAATCAACATCAGGACATCGATGCAGGATTCTGGAGCCTAATTTATAAAACCCATTTAGTTTGGTTCTGAATCAACATCAACTTGGACAGACTGTTCTGAATCAACATCAGTGGCGTCATGCTCTGTCACAACGGTCCATTTCCTTTGACAAATCACAGTTGTCAACAGCAGTTCGGAGCCAAGGCTATATCTGGGTGGAGCAGTCAGTGCAGGGTGCTCCACAGGTCCATATATCTGGGAATCAGTCAGTGCAGGGCGCTCCACAGGTCTATATCTGGGTCAGTCAGTGCAGGGCGCTCCACAGGTCTATATCTGGGTCAGTCAGTGCAGGGCGCTCCACAGGCCTATATCTGGGTCAGTCAGTGCAGGGCGCTCCACAGGTCTATATCTGGGTCAGTCAGTGCAGGGCGCTCCACAGGTCTATATCTGGGTCAGTCAGTGCAGGGCGCTCCACAGGCCTATATCTGGGTCAGTCAGTGCAGGGCGCTCCACAGGTCTATATCTGGGTCAGTCAGTGCAGGGTGCTCCACAGGTCTATATCTGGGTCAGTCAGTGCAGGGCGCTCCACAGGCCTATATCTGGGTCAGTCAGGGCAGGGCGGGCGCTCCACAGGTCTATATCTGGGTCAGTCAGTGCAGGGCGCTCCACAGGTCTATATCTGGGTCAGTCAGTGCAGGGCGCTCCACAGGTCTATATCTGGGTCAGTCAGTGCAGGGCGCTCCACAGGTCTATATCTGGGTCAGTCAGTGCAGGGCGCTCCACAGGTCTATATCTGGGTCAGTCAGTGCAGGGCGCTCCACAGGTCTATATCTGGGTCAGTCAGTGCAGGGCGCTCCACAGGCCTATATCTGGGTCAGTCAGTGCAGGGCGCTCCACAGGCCTATATCTGGGTCAGTCAGTGCAGGGCGCTCCACAGGTCTATATCTGGGTCAGTCAGTGCAGGGCGCTCCACATGTCTATATCTGGGTCAGTCAGTGCAGGGCGCTCCACAGGCCTATATCTGGGTCAGTCAGTGCAGGGCGCTCCACAGGTCTATATCTGGGTCAGTCAGTGCAGGGCGCTCCACAGGTCTATATCTGGGTCAGTCAGTGCAGGGCGCTCCACAGGTCTATATCTGGGTCAGTCAGTGCAGGGCGCTCCACAGGTCTATATCTGGGTCAGTCAGTGCAGGGCGCTCCACAGGCCTATATCTGGGTCAGTCAGTGCAGGGCGCTCCACAGGTCTATATCTGGGTCAGTCAGTGCAGGGCGCTCCACAGGTCTATATCTGGGTCAGTCAGTGCAGGGCGCTCCACAAGCCTATATCTGGGTCAGTCAGTGCAGGGCGCTCCACAGGTCTATATCTGGGTCAGTCAGTGCAGGGCGCTCCACAGGTCTATATCTGGGTCAGTCAGTGCAGGGCGCTCCACAGGTCTACATTTACATTCTATTAGTTATTCCCTGGTTCTGGATGTTAGTGACCGAGTGGTTGGTTTGTCTCGTTGTCGTGCACAGCCAGTGTCCCGGGGTGTGGGGGGGGTTGAGCACAATGGTGCCAGGCTGGGTGTTCTGTGGCTCACCCTCTTCAATCCACAGGCCAGAGGAAGCCTGAGTTCTTTCCCCTCTCCCCCATAATGCTCTAGCCTTCCCTCAGCCCCACAGGAAGCACCTGCAGCCTCTCTCTCTCTCTCTCTCTCTCTCTCTCTAACCGCCTCAGCCAGTCAGGATATCACTGCATGACAGGGGGGGCCCGGGAGGCCCTCCAACGTTTGAAAGATGGACCGTTTTCCGAGGCCGTTTTTTGGAGGCTGAAACGAGCTGTCGTCCTCCTGCATTGTGACCCGGAGGAAAACATCTGTCCCCACCGAGCAGTTTTATCACCGCCACACGTTTCACTGTTTTGTTTCAGCCTCGTGTTGATTAGTGAGAATAAATATAGGTGGTGGTAATAATGAGGTTCAACTGCTCTTGGACAAGGTCATAGGGAAGTAGCATGGTCAGGTCACGCTGTGCTGTGTAAAGAGCAACAAATCAGCACTTCTCTATCAGCAGGGTCCTAGAAGGTCTGTTGTGGAGAACACAGAACGGAACCAACACAAAAATGTGTTGAACTTAGTAGGAAATCAACTAGATGATTGAACATTAAAACTAGAAATTCAACAATATTCAAAATCAACTAGATGTATTGAACTTAGTAGGAAACAACTAAATGTATGTATTGAACTTAGTAGGGAATCAACTAGATGTATTGAACTTAGTAGGGAATCAACTAGATGTATTGAACTTAGTAGGGAATCAACTAGATGTATTGAACTTAGTAGGGAATCAACTAGATGTATTGAACTTAGTAGGGAATCAACTAGATGTATTGAACTTAGTAAAACAACTAGATGTATTGAACTTAGTAGGATGTAATCAACTAGATGTATTGAACTTCAACTAGTAGGTAGGGAATCAACTAGATGTATTGAACTTAGTAGGACATCAACTAGATGTATTGAACTTAGTAGGGAATCAACTAGATGTATTGAACTTAGTAGGGAATCAACTAGATGTATTGAACTTAGTAGGGAATCAACTAGATGTATTGAACTTAGTAGGGAATCAACTAGATGTATTGAACTGGAACATTTTATAATTTGACGGACAAATCAACAGATTTTCTAGGCGTCTTATCAGTGATCTCTTTACTCCTTTAGTTATTTCACAAACACGTGAGCTCTGGCTGTTGGACCACACCCTGTGTTCATCTTCATTTCCTTCCCAAGCATCACTGGGTTTACCACAGCAGTGGTTTCATGTTCTCTCCTACTTTCTAACGCAGGAGATGTGAGAGCGGCATTCTGGGGAACGAGATGATAAACTGGACAAATTGTGATCTGTGGGGGTGTGCTAAAGGGTTATTACAATATCCAAATATCCAAACAAACGTTTTTAATATTCAAATACTGGTGAGACTATTTTAAAACACAGGCTTTTTCTAAATGGAAAAAAATATATAATCTATGTGACATTGTGGCATAGAAGGACATTTAAAATGCTTCATTTATAAAACGGCTAACTTTTCAATGTGCTTTTTACTACATGTGTCCAGTAGACTTCATGCGCAACTTAGCTTGTTGTTTGTTGGCCAATCGAACAGGCTCAATGTGTAACATGTGGACTGAGGGTTACGTAATGAAATGTAAAAAATTACCCAATGAAGTTGGTGAAATGAGGAGTAGGTGACAAGGAGCCCCCAACGGGGAGGCTGTTGTATCTGAATGGGGTTGTAGGTGACAAGGAGCCCCCAACGGGGAGGCTGTTGTATCTGAATGGGGTTGTAGGTGACAAGGAGCCCCCAACGGGGAGGCTGTAGTATCTGGCTGTTGTATCTGAATGGGGTTGTAGGTGACAAGGCCCCCAGCCCCTGAATGGGGTTGTAACGGGGAGGCTGTAGTATCTGAATGGGGTTGTAGGTGACAAGGAGCCCCCAACGGGGAGGCTGTTGTATCTGAATGGGGTTGTAGGACAAGACAAGGAGCCTGTTGTATCTGAATGGGGTTGTAGGCTGTTGTATCTGAATGGGGTTGTAGGTGACAAGGAGCCCCGAACTGAATGGGGTTGTAGGCTGACAAGGAGCCCCAGGGGAGGCTGTAGTATCTGAATGGGGTTGTAGGTGACAAGGAGCCCCCAACGGGGAGGCTGTTGTATCTGAATGGGGTTGTAGGTGACAAGGGGGGGGCTGTTGTATCTGAATGGGGTTGTAGGTGACAAGGAGCCAACGGGGAGGCTGTAGTATCTGAATGGGGTTGTAGGTGACAAGGAGCCACCAACGGGAAGGCTGTAGTATCTGAATGGGGTTGTAGGTGACAAGGAGCCCCAACGGGGAGGCTGTTGTATCTGAATGGGGTTGTAGGTGACAAGGAGCCACCCCAACGGGGAGGCTTTGTATCTGAATGGGGTTGTAGGTGACAAGGAGCCACCAACGGGGAGGCTGTTGTATCTGAATGGGGTTGTAGGTGACAAGGAGCCCCCAACGGGGAGGCTGTTGTATCTGAATGGGGTTGTAGGTGACAAGGAGCCCCCAACGGGGAGGCTGTTGTATCTGAATGGGGGTTGTAGGTGACGAGGAGCCCCGAACGGGGAGGCTGTAGTATCTGAATGGGGTTGTAGGTGACAAGGAGCCCCCAATGGGGAGGTTGTTGTATCTGAATGGGGTTGTAGGTGACTGAATGGGGTTGTAGGTGACAAGGAGCCCCAACGGGAGGCTGTTGTATCTGAATGGGGTTGTAGGTGACAAGGAGCCCCCAACGGGGAGGCTGTTGTATCTGAATGGGGTTGTAGGTGACAAGGAGCCCCCAACGGGAGGCTGTTGTATCTGAATGGGGTTGTAGGTGACAAGGCTGTGTTGTATCTGAATGGGGTTGTAGGTGACAAGGAGCCAGGGGAGGCTGTTGTATCTGAATGGGGTTGTAGGTGACAAGGAGCCACCAACGGGGAGGCTGTTGTATCTGAATGGGGTTGTAGGTGACAAGGAGCCCCCAACGGGGAGGCTGTTGTATCTGAATGGGGTTGTAGGTGACAAGGAGCCCCCAACGGGGAGGCTGTTGTGTCTGAATGGGGGTTGTTGGTGACGAGGAGCCCCAACGGGAGGCTGTTGTATCTGAATGGGGTTGTATCTGAATGGGGTTTGTATCTGAATGGGGTTGAGGTGACAAGGAGCCCCCAACGGGGAGGCTGTTGTATCTGAATGGGGTTGTAGGTGACAAGGAGCCCCCAACGGGGAGGCTGTTATCTGAATATCTGGGAATGGGGTTGTAGGTGACAAGGAGCCCCCAACGGGGAGGCTGTTGTATCTGAATGGGGTTGTAGGTGACAAGGAGCCCCCAACAGGGACTGGGGGTTGTAGGCTGTTTTATCTGAATGGGGTTGTAGGTGACAAGGAGCCCCTGTAGTATCTGAATGGGGTTGTAGGTGACGGGGAGGCTGTTGTATCTGAATGGGGTTGTAGGTGACAAGGAGCCACCAACGGGGAGGCTGTTGTCTGAATCTGAATGGGGTTGTTGTATCTGGTGGGGTTGTAGGTGACAAGGAGCCACCAACGGGGAGGCTGTTGTATCTGAATGGGGTTGTAGGTGACAAGGAGCCCCCAACGGGAAGGGTTGTATCTGAATGGGGTTGTAGGTGACAAGGAGCTGAATGGGTTGTATCTGAATGGGGTTGTAGGTGACAAGGAGCCACCAACAGGGAGGCTGTTGTATCTGAATGGGGTTGTAGGTGACAAGGAGCCACCAACGGGGAGGCTGTTGTATCTGAATGTGGTTGTAGGTGACAAGGAGCCACCAATGGGGAGGCTGTTGTATCTGAATGGGGTTGTAGGTGACAAGGAGCCCCCAACGGGGAGGTTGTTGTATCTGAATGGGGTTGTAGGTGACTGAATGGGGCCCCCAACAAGGCCCCCAACAGGGAGGCTGTTGTATCTGAATGGGGTTGTAGGTGACAAGGAGCCACCAACGGGGAGGCTGTTGTATCTGAATGGGGTTGTAGGTGACAAGGAGCCCCCAACGGGGTTGTAGGTGAGGCTGTTGTATCTGAATGGGGTTGTAGGTGACAAGGAGCCCCCAACAACAAGGAGCCCCCAACAGGGAGGCTGTTGTATCTGAATGGGGTTGTAGGTGACAAGGAGCCCCAACGGGGAGGCTCTGAATGGGGTTGTAGGTGACAAGGAGCCCCAACAGGGAGGCTGTTGTATCTGAATGGGGTTGTAGGTGACAAGGAGCCCCCAACGGGGAGGCTGTAGTATCTGAATGGGGTTGTAGGTGACAAGGAGCCCCCAACGGGGAGGCTGTAGTATCTGAATGGGGTTGTAGGTGACGAGGAGCCCCAACGGGGAGGCTGTAGTATCTGAATGGGGTTGTAGGTGACAAGGAGCTGGGAGGCTGTATATCTGAATGGGGTTGTAGGTGACGAGGAGCCCCCAACGGGGAGGCTGTAGTATCTGAATGGGGTTGTAGGTGACGAGGAGCCCCCAACGGGGAGGCTGTTTTATCTGAATGGGGTTGTAGGTGACAAGGAGCCCCCAACGGGGAGGTTGTTGTATCTGAATGGGGTTGTAGGTGACAAGGAGCCCCGAACGGGGAGGCTGTAGTATCTGAATGGGGTTGTAGGTGACAAGGAGCCCCAACGGGAGGCTGTTGGGGTTGTAGGTGACAATCTGAATGGGGTTGTAGGTGACAAGGAGCCCCCAACGGGGAGGCTGTAGTATCTGAATGGGGTTGTAGGTGACGAGGAGCCCCCAACGGGGAGGCTGTTGTATCTGAATGGGGTTGTAGGTGACAAGGAGCCACCAACGGGGAGGCTGTTGTATCTGAATGGGGTTGTAGGTGACAAGGAGCCACCAACGGGGAGGCTGTTGTATCTGAATGTGGTTGTAGGTGACAAGGAGCCACCAATGGGGAGGCTGTTGTATCTGAATGGGGTTGTAGGTGACAAGGAGCCCCCAACGGGGAGGTTGTTGTATCTGAATGGGGTTGTAGGTGACAAGGAGCCACCAACAGGGAGGCTGTTGTATCTGAATGGGGTTGTAGGTGACAAGGAGCCACCAAATGGGGTTGTAGGTGACGGGCCCCCAACGAGGCTGTTGTATCTGAATGGGGTTGTAGGTGACAAGGAGCCCCCAACGGGGAGGCTGTTGTATCTGAATGGGGTTGTAGGTGACAAGGAGCCCCCAACGGGGAGGCTGTTGTATCTGAATGGGGTTGTAGGTGACAAGGAGCCCCCAACAGGGAGGCTGTTGTATCTGAATGGGGTTGTAGGTGACAAGGAGCCACCAACGGGGAGGCTGTTGTATCTGAATGGGGTTGTAGGTGACAAGGAGCCACTGTTGTATCTGAATGGGGTTGTAGGTGAACAGAATGGGGTTGTAGGTGACACCAGGCTGTTGTATCTGAATGGGGTTGTAGGTGACAAGGAGCCCCCAACGGGGAGGCTGTTGGAATGGGGTTGTAGGTGACAAGGAGCCCCCAACGGGGAGGCTTAGTATCTGAATGGGGTTGTAGGTGACAAGGAGCCACCATGTTGTATCTGAATGGGGTTGTAGGTGACAAGGAGCCCCCAACGGGGAATGGGTGACAAGGAGCCCTCAACGGGGAGGCTGTTGTATCTGAATGGGGTTGTAGGTGACAAGGAGCCCCCAACGGGGAGGCTGTAGTATCTGAATGGGGTTGTAGGTGACAAGGAGCCCCCAATGGGGAGGTTGTTGTATCTGAATGGGGTTGTAGGTGACAAGGAGCCACCAACGGGGAGGCTGTTGTATCTGAATGGGGTTGTAGGTGACAAGGAGCCCCTGTTGTATCTGAACAAGGGGGGGGCTGTTGTATCTGAATGGGGTTGTAGGTGACAAGGAGCCCCCAACGGGGAGGCTGTTGTATCTGAATGGGGTTGTAGGTGACAAGGAGCCCCCAACGGGGAGGCTGTAGTATCTGAATGGGGTTGTAGGTGACAAGGGGGAGGCTGTAGTATCTGAATGGGGAGGTGACAAGGAGTGTTGTATCTGAATGGGGTTGTAGGTGAATGGGGTTGTAGGTGACAAGCCACCAACGGGGAGGCTGTTGTATCTGAATGGGGTTGTAGGTGACAAGGGAGCCACCAATGGGGAGGCTGTAGTATCTGAATGGGGTTGTAGGTGACAAGGAGCCACCAACGGGGAGGCTGTTGTATCTGAATGGGGTTGTAGGTGGGGTTGTACAAGGAGCCCCCAACGGGGAGGCTGTTGTATCTGAATGGGGTTGTAGGTGACAAGGAGCTGTTGTATCAATGGGGAGGCTGTAGTATCTGAATGGGGTTGTAGGTGACAAGGAGCCACCAACGGGGAGGCTGTTGTATCTGAATGGGGTTGTAGGTGACAAGGCTGTAGTATCTGAATGGGGTTGTAGGTGACAAGGAGCCCCCAACGGGGAGGCTGTAGTATCTGAATGGGGTTGTAGGTGACAAGGAGCCCCCAACGGGGAGGCTGTTGTATCTGAATGGGGTTGTAGGTGACAAGGAGCCACCAACGGGGAGGCTGTTTTATCTGAATGGGGTTGTAGGTGACAAGGAGCCCCCAACGGGGAGGTTGTTGTATCTGAATGGGGTTGTAGGTGACAAGGAGCCACCAACGGGGAGGCTGTTGTATCTGAATGGGGTTGTAGGTGACAAGGAGCCCCAACGGGGAGGCTGTTGTATCTGAATGGGGTTGTAGGTGACAAGGAGCCCCAATCTGAATGGGAGGTGACAAGGAGCCACCAATGGGAGGCTTGTTGTATCTGAATGGGGTTGTAGGTGACAAGGAGAATGGGGTTGTAGGTGACCCCCAACGGGGAGGTTGTTGTATCTGAATGGGGTTGTAGGTGACAAGGAGCCACCAACAGGGAGGCTGTTGTATCTGAATGGGGTTGTAGGTGACAAGGAGCCAATGGGGTTGTAGGTGACAAGGAGCAACGGGGAGGCTGTTGTATCTGAATGGGGTTGTAGGTGACAAGGAGCCACCAATGGGGAGGCTGTTGTATCTGAATGGGGTTGTAGGTGACAAGGAGCCCCCCAACAGGCTGTACTGGGCCCCCAACGGGGAGGTTGTTGTATCTGAATGGGGGTTGTAGGTGACAAGGAGCCCCAACGGGAGGCTGTTGTATCTGAATGGGGTTGTAGGTGACAAGGAGCCCCCAACAGGGAGGCTGTTGTATCTGAATGGGGTTGTAGGTGACAAGGCCACCAACGGGGAGGCTGTTGTATCTGAGGGGTTGTAGGTGACAAGGAGCCACCAATGGGGAGGCTGTAGTATCAACGGGAGGCTGTTGTATCTGAATGGGGTTGTAGGTGACAAGGAGCCACCAATGGGGAGGCTGTTGTATCTGAATGGGGTTGTAGGTGACCAGCCCCAACGGGAGGCTGTTGTATCTGAATGGGGTTGTAGGTGACAAGGAGCCCCCAACGGGAGGCTGTAGTATCTGAATGGGGTTGTAGGTGACAAGGAGCCACCAACGGGGAGGCTGTTGTATCTGAATGGGGTTGTAGGTGACAAGGAGCCACCAACGGGGAGGCTGTTGTATCTGAATGGGGTTGTAGGTGACAAGGAGCCACCAACGGGAGGCTGTTGTATCTGAATGGGGTTGTAGGTGACAAGGAGCCCCCAACGGGGAGGCTGTTTTATCTGAATGGGGTTGTAGGTGACAAGGAGCCCCAACGGGGAGGTTGTTGTATCTGAATGGGGTTGTAGGTGACAAGGAGCCACCAACGGGGAGGCTGTTGTATCTGAATGGGGTTGTAGGTGACAAGGAGCCACCAACGGGGAGGCTGTTGTATCTGAATGGGGTTGTAGGTGACAAGGAGCCCCCAACGGGAGGCCAATCTGAATGGGGTTGTAGGCTGTTGTATCTGAATGGGGTTGTAGGTGACAAGGAGCCCCCAACGGGGAGGTTGTTGTATCTGAATGGGGTTGTAGGTGACAAGGAGCCCCCAACAGGGAGGCTGTTGTATCTGAATGGGGTTGTAGGTGACAAGGAGCCACCAGGTGATCTGAATGGGGTTGTAGGTGACAAGGAGCCCCCAACAGGGAGGCTGTTGTATCTGAATGGGGTTGTAGGTGACAAGGAGCCCCCAACGGGGAGGCTGTTGTATCTGAATGGGGTTGTAGGTGACAAGGAGCCCCCAACGGGGAGGCTGTAGTATCTGAATGGGGTTGTAGGTGACAAGGAGCCCCCAACGGGGAGGCTGTTGTATCTGAATGGGGTTGTAGGTGACAAGGAGCCCCCAACGGGGAGGCTGTTGTATCTGAATGGGGTTGTAGGTGACAAGGAGCCCAACGGGGAGGCTGTTGTATCTGAATGGGGTTGTAGGTGACAAGGAGCCACCAACGGGAGGCTGTTGTATCTGAATGGGGTTGTAGGTGACAAGGGTTGGGAGGCTGTTGTATCTGAATGGGGTTGTAGGTGACAAGGAGCCCCCAACGGGGGTTGGCTGTTTTATCTGAATGGGGTTGTAGGTGACAAGGAGCCCCCAACGGGAGGCTGTTGTATCTGAATGGGGTTGTAGGTGACATGGGGTTGGGAGGCTGTTGTATCTGAATGGGGTTGTAGGTGACAAGGAGCCCCCAACGGGGTTGTTGTTGTATCTGAATGGGGTTGTAGGTGACAAGGAGCCACCAACAGGGAGGCTGTAGTATCTGAATGGGGTTGTAGGTGACAAGGAGCCCCCAACGGGGAGGCTGTTGTATCTGAATGGGGTTGTAGGTGACAAGGAGCCCCGAACGGGGAGGCTGTTGTATCTGAATGGGGTTGTAGGTGACATCTGAATGGGGTTGTAGGTGACAAGGAGCCCCGAACGGGGAGGCTGTAGTATCTGAATGGGGTTGTAGGTGACAAGGAGCCCCCAACGGGGAGGCTGTAGTATCTGAATGGGGTTGTATGTAGGTGACAAGGAGCCCCCAACGGGGAGGCTGTAGTATCTGAATGGGGTTGTAGGTGACAAGGAGCCCCAACCTGTTGTATCTGGGGGTTGTAGGTGACAAGGAGTATGTTTTATCTGAATGGGGTTGTAGGTGACAAGGAGCCTAGCGGGGGAGGTTGTTGTATCTGAATGGGGTTGTAGGTGACAAGGAGCCCCAACGGGGAGGTTGTTGTATCTGAATGGGGTTGTAGGTGACAAGGAGCCACCAACGGGGAGGCTGTTGTATCTGAATGGGGTTGTAGGTGACAAGGAGCCCCCAACGGGAAGGTTGTTGTATCTGAATGGGGTTGTAGGTGACAAGGAGCCCCTGTAACGGGAGGCTGTTGTATCTGAATGGGGTTGTAGGTGACAAGGAGCCACCAACGGGAGGCTGTTGTATCTGAATGGGGTTGTAGGTGACAAGGAGCCACCAACGGGGAGGCTGTTGTATCTGAATGGGGTTGTAGGTAGGTGACAAGGAGGCTGTTGTATCTGAATGGGGTTGTAGGCTGTTGTATCTGAATGGGGTTGTAGGTGACAAGGAGCTGTTGTATCTGAATGGGGTTGTAGGTGACAAGGAGCCAACGGGGAGGTTGTTGTATCTGAATGGGGTTGTAGGTGACAAGGAGCCCCCAGGGAGGCTGTTGTATCTGAATGGGAGGCTGTTGTATCTGAATGGGGTTGTAGGTGACAAGGAGCCACCAACAGGGAGGCTGTTGTATCTGAATGGGGTTGTAGGTGACAAGGAGGTGTTGTATCTGAATGGGGTTGTAGGTGACAAGGAGCCCCCAACGGGGAGGCTGTAGTATCTGAATGGGGTTGTAGGTGACAAGGAGCCCCCAACGGGGAGGCTGTAGTATCTGAATGGGGTTGTAGGTGACAAGGAGCCCCCAACGGGGAGGCTGTTTTATCTGAATGGGGTTGTAGGTGACAAGGAGCCCCCAACGGGGAGGTTGTTGTTGTATCTGAATGGGGTTGGAGGTGACAAGGAGCCCCCAACAGGGAGGTTGTTGTTGTATCTGAATGGGGTTGTAGGTGACAAGGAGCCACCAACAGGGAGGCTGTAGTATCTGAATGGGGTTGTAGGTGACAAGGAGCCCCCAACGGGGAGGCTGTTGTATCTGAATGGGGTTGTAGGTGACAAGGAGCCACCAACGGGGAGGCTGTTGTATCTGAATGGGGTTGTAGGTGACAAGGAGCCCCGAGCGGAGAGGCTGTAGTATCTGAATGTTGTTGTAGGTGACACCAACGGGGAGGCTGTTGTATCTGAATGGGGTTGTAGGTGACAAGGAGCCCCGAACGGGGAGGCTGTTGTATCTGAATGGGGTTGTAGGTGACAAGGAGCCACCAACAGGGAGGCTGTAGTATCTGAATGGGGTTGTAGGTGACAAGGAGCCTCGAACGGGGAGGCTGTTGTATCTGAATGGGGTTGTAGGTGACAAGGAGCCCCCAACGGGGAGGTTGTTGTATCTGAATGGGGTTGTAGGTGACAAGGAGCCACCAACAGGGAGGCTGTTGTATCTGAATGGGGTTGTAGGTGACAAGGAGCCCCCAACGGGGAGGCTGTTGTATCTGAATGGGGTTGTAGGTCACAGGGAGCCCCGAACGGGGAGGTTGTTGTATCTGAATGGGGTTGTAGGTGACAGGGAGCCCCGAACGGGGAGGCTGTAGTATCTGAATGGGGTTGTAGGTGACAAGGAACCCCCAACGGGGAGGTTGTTGTATCAGAATGGGGTTGTAGGTGACAAGGAGCCACCAACGGGGAGGCTGTTTGTATCTGAATGGGGTTGTAGGTGACAAGGAGCCCCCAACGGGGAGGCTGTAGTATCTGAATGGGGTTGTAGGTGACAAGGAGCCCCCAACGGGGAGGTTGTTGTATCTGAATGGGGTTGTAGGTGACAAGGAGCCCCCAACGGGGAGGCTGTAGTATCTGAATGGGGTTGTAGGTGACAAGGAGCCACCAATGGGGAGGCTGTAGTATCTGAATGGGGTTGTAGGTGACAAGGAGCCACCAACGGGGAGGCTGTTGTATCTGAATGGGGTTGTAGGTGACAAGGAGCCACCAATGGGGAGGCTGTAGTATCTGAATGGGGTTGTAGGTGACAAGGAGCCACCAACGGGGAGTCTGTTGTATCTGAATGGGGTTGTAGGTGACAAGGAGCCACCAATGGGGAGGCTATAGTATCTGAATGGGGTTGTAGGTGACAAGGTGCCACCAACGGGGAGGCTGTTGTATCTGAATGGGGTTGTAGGTGACAAGGAGCCCCCAACGGGGAGGCTGTAGTATCTGAATGGGGTTGTAGGTGACAAGGAGCCCCGAACGGGGAGGCTGTTGTATCTGAATGCGGTTGTAGGTGACAAGGAACCACCAACGGGGAGGCTGTTTTATCTGAATGGGGTTGTAGGTGACAAGGAGCCCCCAACGGGGAGGCTGTTTTATCTGAATGGGGTTGTAGGTGACAAGGAGCCCCCAACGGGGAGGTTGTTGTATCTGAATGGGGTTGTAGGTGACAAGGAGCCCCCAACGGGGAGGCTGTAGTATCTGAATGGGGTTGTAGGTGACAAGGAGCCCCCAACGGGGAGGCTGTAGTATCTGAATGGGGTTGTAGGTGACAAGGAGCCCCGAACCGGGAGGCTGTTGTATCTGAATGGGGTTGTAGGTGACAAGGAGCCACCAACGGGGAGGCTGTTTTATCTGAGTGGGGTTGTAGGTGACAAGGAGCCCCCAACGGGGAGGTTGTTGTATCTGAATGGGGTTGTAGGTGACAAGGAGCCACCAACGGGGAGGCTGTTGTATCTGAATGGGGTTGTAGGTGACAAGGAGCCCCCAACGGGGAGGCTGTAGTATCTGAATGGGGTTGTGGAAAAAGCACAGCATGTAGCTTCAATTATCCTAGCTAGCTATAACTGGCTAGCTTCTCCAGGCTACTCCAGTAAAGACAGGCACTGTTATGTGGTGATAAATAACATTGTAGCTGCTAACAGTTAGATAGACTTGACTGTAGCTGAGATGCCTCTCTCTCTCTCTCTCTCTCTCTCTCTCTCTCTCTCTCTCTCTCTCTCTCTCTCTATCTCTATCTCTATCTCTATCTCTAGTCTTGACTGTAGATGAGATGCCTTGGTTACTTCTCTCTCTCTTATTTATAATGAATTATTTCTGGGTAACAATGAAGTACCTTATTGTGATTGTATTCAATTCAAATGGTTGAAAATAAACCAAAAATTGCTTCTCAGCAATGAGCAATTTCTCAAGCAGGAATTTAGCTAGGGCTGTCTGGGAGTTGTATGTGGGGAAACTAGCTGTTATTGGTCGAGGTTTGGAACACTCTCTCTTTCCTAGCCACCTTGCTTCTACTTCTGCATTGCTTCCTGTTTGGGGTTTTAGGCTGGGTTTCTGTACAGCACTTTGTGACATCAGCTGATGTAAGAAGGGCTTTATAAATACATCTATAAAGCCCTTCTAGCCTCTCTGGGCTAGGCTAGGTCTATAGCCTCTCTGGTTTAGGTCTATAGCTTCTCTGGGCTAGGTTAGGTCTATAGCTTCTCTGGGCTAGGTCTATAGCTTCTCTGGGCTAGGTCTATAGCCTCTCTGGGTTAGGTCTATAGCCTCTCTGGGTTAGGTCTATAGCCTCTCTGGGCTAGGTCTATAGCCTCTCTGGGCTAGGTCTATAGCCTCTCTGGGCTAGGTCTATAGCTTCTCTGGGCTAGGTCTATAGCTTCTCTGGGCTAGGTCTATAGCTTCTCTGGGCTAGGTCTATAGCCTCTCTGGGTTAGGTCTATAGCCTCTCTGGGTTAGGTCTATAGCTTCTCTGGGCTAGGTCTATAGCCTCTCTGGGCTAGGTCTATAGCCTCTCTGGGTTAGGTCTATAGCTTCTCTGGGTTAGGTCTATAGCCTCTCTGGGTTAGGTCTATAGCCTCTCTGGGTTAGGTCTATAGCCTCTCTGGGCTAGGTCTATAGCTTCTCTGGGTTAGGTCTATAGCCTCTCTGGGTTAGGTCTATAGCCTCTCTGGGTTAGGTCTATAGCCTCTCTGGGCTAGGTCTATAGCCTCTCTGGGCTAGGTCTATAGCCTCTCTGGGCTAGGTCTATAGCCTCTCTGGGTTAGGTCTATAGCCTCTCTGGGTTAGGTCTATAGCCTCTCTGGGTTAGGTCTATAGCCTCTCTGGGTTAGGTCTATAGCCTCTCTGGGCTAGGTCTATAGCTTCTCTGGGTTAGGTCTATAGCTTCTCTGGGTTAGGTCTATAGCCTCTCTGGGTTAGGTCTATAGCCTCTCTGGGTTAGGTCTATAGCTTCTCTGGGTTAGGTCTATAGCCTCTCTGGGCTAGGTCTATAGCCTCTCTGGGCTAGGTCTATAGCCTCTCTGGGTTAGGTCTATAGCCTCTCTGGGCTAGGTCTATAGCCTCTCTGGGTTAGGTCTATAGCCTCTCTGGGTTAGGTCTATAGCCTCTCTGGGTTAGGTTAGGTCTATAGCCTCTCTGGGTTAGGTCTATAGCCTCTCTGGGTTAGGTCTATAGCCTCTCTGGGTTAGGTTAGGTCTATAGCCTCTCTGGGTTAGGTCTATAGCCTCTCTGGGCTAGGTCTATAGCCTCTCTGGGTTAGGTCTATAGCCTCTCTGGGCTAGGTCTATAGCTTCTCTGGGCTAGGTCTATAGCCTCTCTGGGCTAGGTCTATAGCCTCTCTGGGTTAGGTCTATAGCCTCTCTGGGTTAGGTCTATAGCCTCTCTGGGTTAGGTCTATAGCCTCTCTGGGTTAGGTCTATAGCCTCTCTGTGCTAGGTCTATAGCCTCTCTGGGTTAGGCCTATAGCCTCTCTGGGTTAGGTCTATAGCCTCTCTGGGTTAGGTCTATAGCCTCTCTGGGTTAGGTCTATAGCTTCTCTGGGCTAGGTTAGGTCTATAGCCTCTCTGGATTAGGCCTATAGCCTCTCTGGGTTAGGTCTATAGCCTCTCTGGGTTAGGCCTATAGCCTCTCTGGGTTAGGTCTATAGCCTCTCTGGGTTAGGTCTATAGCCTCTCTGTGCTAGGTCTATAGCCAAGCTGGGTTAGGTCTATAGCCTCTCTGGGTTAGGTCTATAGCTTCTCTGGGCTAGGTTAGGTCTATAGCCTCTCTGGGCTATGTCTATAGCCTCTCTGGGCTATGTCTATAGCCTCTCTGGGTTAGGTCTATAGCCTCTCTGGGTTAGGTCTATAGCCTCTCTGGGTTAGGTTAGGTCTATAGCCTCTCTGGGTTAGGTCTATAGCCTCTCTGGGCTAGGTCTATAGCCTCTCTGGGCTAGGTCTATAGCCTCTCTGGGCTAGGTCTATAGCTTCTCTGGGCTAGGTCTATAGCCTCTCTGGGCTAGGTCTATAGCCTCTCTGGGTTAGGTCTATAGCCTCTCTGGGTTAGGTCTATAGCCTCTCTGGGTTAGGTCTATAGCCTCTCTGGGTTAGGTTAGGTCTATAGCCTCTCTGGGTTAGGTCATTAGCCTCTCTGGGTTAGGTCTATAGCCTCTCTGTGCTAGGTCTATAGCCTCTCTGGGTTAGGCCTATAGCCTCTCTGGGTTAGGTCTATAGCCTCTCTGGGTTAGGTCTATAGCCTCTCTGGGTTAGGTCTATAGCTTCTCTGGGCTAGGTTAGGTCTATAGCCTCTCTGGGTTAGGCCTATAGCCTCTCTGGGTTAGGTCTATAGCCTCTCTGGGTTAGGCCTATAGCCTCTCTGGGTTAGGTCTATAGCCTCTCTGGGTTAGGTCTATAGCCTCTCTGTGCTAGGTCTATAGCCTCTCTGGGTTAGGTCTATAGCCTCTCTGGGTTAGGTCTATAGCCTCTCTGGGCTAGGTTAGGTCTATAGCCTCTCTGGGCTAGGTTAGGTCTATAGCCTCTCTGGGCTATGTCTATAGCCTCTCTGGGTTAGGTCTATAGCCTCTCTGGGTTAGGTCTATAGCCTCTCTGGGTTAGGTCTATAGCCTCTCTGGGTTAGGTCTATAGCTTCTCTGGGTTAGGTCTATAGCCTCTCTGGGTTAGGTCTATAGCCTCTCTGGGCTATAGCCCAGAGAGGCTATAGAGGCTATAGCGGCTATAGCCCAGAGGCTATAGCCTCTCTGGGTTAGGTCTATAGCCTCTCTGGGCTAGGTCTATAGCCTCTCTGGGTTAGGTCTATAGCCTCTGGGCTAGGCTAATAGCCTCTCTGGGTTAGGTCTATAGCCTCTCTGGGTTAGGTCTATAGCCTCTCTGGGCTAGGCTAATAGCCTCTCTGGGTTAGGTCTATAGCCTCTCTGGGTTAGGTCTATAGCCTCTCTGGGTTAGGTCTATAGCCTCTCTGGGTTAGGTCTATAGCCTCTCTGGGTTAGGTCTATAGCTTCTCTGGGCTAGGTTAGGTCTATAGCCTCTCTGGGCTAGGTTAGGTCTATAGCCTCTCTGGGCTAGGTCTATAGCTTCTCTGGGCTAGGTCTATAGCCTCTCTGGGCTAGGTTAGGTCTATAGCCTCTCTGGGCTAGGCTAATAGCCTCTCTGGGTTAGGTCTATAGCCTCTCTGGGCTAGGTCTATAGCCTCTCTGGGTTAGGTCTATAGCCTCTCTGGGTTAGGTCTATAGCCTCTCTGGGCTAGGTTAGGTCTATAGCCTCTCTGGGCTAGGTTAGGTCTATAGCCTCTCTGGGCTAGGTTAGGTCTATAGCCTCTCTGGGTTAGGTCTATAGCCTCTCTGGGTTAGGTCTATAGCCTCTCTGGGTTAGGTCTATAGCCTCTCTGGGCTAGGTTAGGTCTATAGCCTCTCTGGGCTATGTCTATAGCCTCTCTGGGTTAGGTCTATAGCCTCTCTGTGCTAGGTCTATAGCCTCTCTGGGTTAGGTCTATAGCCTCTCTGGGCTAGGTTAGGTCTATAGCCTCTCTGGGCTAGGTTAGGTCTATAGCCTCTCTGGGCTAGGTCTATACCCTCTCTGGGTTAGGTCTATAGCCTCTCTGGGCTAGGTCTATAGCTTCTCTGGGCTAGGTCTATAGCCTCTGGGCTAGGTTAGGTCTATAGCCTCTCTGGGCTAGGCTAATAGCCTCTCTGGGTTAGGTCTATAGCCTCTCTGGGCTAGGTCTATAGCCTCTCTGGGTTAGGTCTATAGCCTCTCTGGGTTAGGTCTATAGCCTCTCTGGGCTAGGTTAGGTCTATAGCCTCTCTGGGCTAGGTTAGGTCTATAGCCTCTCTGGGTTAGGTCTATAGCCTCTCTGGGTTAGGTCTATAGCCTCTCTGGGTTAGGTCTATAGCCTCTCTGGGTTAGGTCTATAGCCTCTCTGGGCTAGGTTAGGTCTATAGCCTCTCTGTGCTAGGTCTATAGCCTCTCTGGGTTAGGTCTATAGCCTCTCTGGGCTAGGTTAGGTCTATAGCCTCTCTGGGCTAGGTTAGGTCTATAGCCTCTCTGGGCTAGGTCTATAGCCTCTCTGGGCTAGGTCTATAGCCTCTCTGGGCTAGGTCTATAGCTTCTCTGGGCTAGGTCTATAGCTTCTCTGGGCTAGGTCTATAGCCTCTCTGGGCTAGGTCTATAGCCTCTCTGGGTTAGGTCTATAGCCTCTCTGGGTTAGGTCTATAGCCTCTCTGGGTTAGGTCTATAGCCTCTCTGGGTTAGGTCTATAGCCTCTCTGGGTTAGGTCTATAGCCTCTCTGGGCTAGGTCTATAGCCTCTCTGGGTTAGGTCTATAGCCTCTCTGGGCTAGGTCTATAGCCTCTCTGGGTTAGGTCTATAGCCTCTCTGGGTTAGGTCTATAGCCTCTCTGGGTTAGGTCTATAGCCTCTCTGGGCTAGGTCTATAGCCTCTCTGTGCTAGGTCTATAGCCTCTCTGGGTTAGGTTAGGTCTATAGCCTCTCTGGGCTAGGTCTATAGACTCTCTGGGTTAGGTCTATAGCCTCTCTGGGTTAGGTCTATAGCCTCTCTGGGTTAGGTCTATAGCCTCTCTGGGTTAGGTCTATAGCCTCTCTGGGTTAGGTCTATAGCTTCTCTGGGTTAGGTCTATAGCCTCTCTGGGTTAGGTTAGGTCTATAGCCTCTCTGGGTTAGGTCTATAGCCTCTCTGGGCTAGGTTAGGTCTATAGCCTCTCTGGGTTAGGTCTATAGCCTCTCTGGGCTAGGTTAGGTCTATAGCCTCTCTGGGCTAGGTTAGGTCTATAGCCTCTCTGGGCTAGGTCTATAGCCTCTCTGGGTTAGGTCTATAGCCTCTCTGGGCTAGGTCTATAGCTTCTCTGGGCTAGGTCTATAGCCTCTCTGGGCTAGGTTAGGTCTATAGCCTCTCTGGGCTAGGCTAATAGCCTCTCTGGGTTAGGTCTATAGCCTCTCTGGGCTAGGTCTATAGCCTCTCTGGGTTAGGTCTATAGCCTCTCTGGGTTAGGTCTATAGCCTCTCTGGGCTAGGTTAGGTCTATAGCCTCTCTGGGCTAGGTTAGGTCTATAGCCTCTCTGGGTTAGGTCTATAGCCTCTCTGGGTTAGGTCTATAGCCTCTCTGGGTTAGGTCTATAGCCTCTCTGGGCTAGGTTAGGTCTATAGCCTCTCTGGGCTATGTCTATAGCCTCTCTGGGTTAGGTCTATAGCCTCTCTGTGCTAGGTCTATAGCCTCTCTGGGTTAGGTCTATAGCCTCTCTGGGCTAGGTTAGGTCTATAGCCTCTCTGGGCTAGGTTAGGTCTATAGCCTCTCTGGGCTAGGTCTATAGCCTCTCTGGGTTAGGTCTATAGCCTCTCTGGGTTAGGTCTATAGCCTCTCTGGGCTAGGTCTATAGCTTCTCTGGGCTAGGTCTATAGCTTCTCTGGGCTAGGTCTATAGCCTCTCTGGGCTAGGTCTATAGCCTCTCTGGGTTAGGTCTATAGCCTCTCTGGGTTAGGTCTATAGCCTCTCTGGGTTAGGTCTATAGCCTCTCTGGGTTAGGTCTATAGCCTCTCTGGGTTAGGTCTATAGCCTCTCTGGGTTAGGTCTATAGCCTCTCTGGGCTAGGTCTATAGCCTCTCTGGGTTAGGTCTATAGCCTCTCTGGGCTAGGTCTATAGCCTCTCTGGGTTAGGTCTATAGCCTCTCTGGGCTAGGTCTATAGCCTCTCTGGGTTAGGTCTATAGCCTCTCTGGGTTAGGTCTATAGCCTCTCTGGGTTAGGTCTATAGCCTCTCTGGGTTAGGTCTATAGCCTCTCTGGGTTAGGTCTATAGCCTCTCTGGGTTAGGCCTATAGCCTCTCTGGGCTAGGTCTATAGCCTCTCTGTGCTAGGTCTATAGCCTCTCTGGGTTAGGTTAGGTCTATAGCCTCTCTGGGCTAGGTCTATAGCCTCTCTGGGTTAGGTCTATAGCCTCTCTGGGTTAGGTCTATAGCCTCTCTGGGCTAGGTCTATAGCTTCTCTGGGCTAGGTCTATAGCCTCTCTGGGCTAGGTCTATAGCCTCTCTGGGTTAGGCCTATAGCCTCTCTGGGTTAGGTCTATAGCCTCTCTGGGTTAGGTCTATAGCCTCTCTGGGTTAGGTCTATAGCCTCTCTGGGTTAGGTCTATAGCCTCTCTGGGTTAGGTCTATAGCCTCTCTGGGCTAGGTCTATAGCCTCTCTGGGTTAGGTCTATAGCCTCTCTGGGTTAGGTTAGGTCTATAGCCTCTCTGGGTTAGGTTAGGTCTATAGCCTCTCTGGGTTAGGTCTATAGCCTCTCTGGGCTAGGTCTATAGCCTCTCTGGGCTAGGTCTATAGCCTCTCTGTGCTAGGTCTATAGCCTCTCTGGGTTAGGTCTATAGCCTCTCTGGCCTAGGTCTATAGCCTCTCTGTGCTAGGGCTAATAGCCTCTCTGTGCTAGGGCTAATAGCCTCTCTGGGCTAGGCTAATAGCCTCTCTGTGCTAGGGCTAATAGCCTCTCTGGGCTAGGCTAATAGCCTCTCTGCGCTAGGTTAGGGTTATAGCTCATTGTTAGTTGATTTGGGATGTGTTTGCTGTAGTAACCCCGGGGATCTCACACGGTATGACATCAGAAGAGGATCCCAGTCACATTAGGAAGTAGAGGTTAACTGAAGGTCGTTTCCTGCTGAAACACAGTTCTGCTAAACCAAAGTGTGGCTGTGACACTTGTGTTCCTCTTTTGGCCACCATGTGGACTGTGTTTACTAGGTTGCTGTCACTGTGTGGTGAGCCCTCAGCACCTTTCACTGCCTGGAGTTCAGAGGAAAAGTCAAACAAACGATTCATTAACAATACTTGTCCGTTATGGAAAGCAGAGTGAGTGTAATCAGACTACCTGCCACAGCTGTGTTTCTGTGGCTCTGAATGCCCATAAAGGAATAGTCGGTTATAGATAGTAGTCTTTCTTTATGGCCTTTCCTGTCTTTGTGTTTGTACCATTCGCGTGTGGTGTTGCAGCCGGTGGGAGGCTTTCCCTGGTCGAGGTCGTTGAGTTGGTGTGGCTTATGTGACAAATGGAAAAGAAACCAAATCTGAACGTTTAAACTGATAACTTTTTTTCCCATTTAAAATGCAAATAAAAATGTCCATGTGAATTGACAAGGCAGCTGTGGTCAGTAATGGTTTAGGGTCTCACGGTGCCTTTTCAGATGGGGAAGCATTCCTGTACCTCTGTTACTGTGCCTCACCAAGTCTGCATTTCCTTCTCATTTAACTTCTCAAAGTGTTGTCATGGTTCCTCGACTCCTTGCACGTTTCTGATTGGTCAACATTTTGATTCCGCAAGGAATTGACTCGGGAAGATTCAATGTTTTTGGAACGGAGGAGACTGATTGGTTTGCCGTACTTCCGAGAACAAAAACACTTGCGTCTTTTTTTAATTTTTAATTTTTATTTCACCTTTATTTAACCAGGTAGGCCAGTAGAGAACACCTTTATTTAACCAGGTAGGCCAGTAGAGAACACCTTTATTTAACCAGGTAGGCTAGTTGAGAACACCTTTATTTAACCAGGTAGGCTAGTTGAGAACACCTTTATTTAACCAGGTAGGCTAGTTGAGAACACCTTTATTTAACCAGGTAGGCTAGTTGAGAACACCTTTATTTAACCAGGTAGGCTAGTTGAGAACACCTTTATTTAACCAGGTAGGCCCAGTTGAGAACACCTTTATTTAACCAGGTAGGCTAGTTGAGAACACCTTTATTTAACCAGGTAGGCTAGTTGAGAACACCTTTATTTAACCAGGTAGGCTAGTTGAGAACACCTTTATTTAACCAGGTAGGCTAGTTGAGAACACCTTTATTTAACCAGGTAGGCTAGTTGAGAACACCTTTATTTAACCAGGTAGGCTAGTTGAGAACACCTTTATTTAACCAGGTAGGCTAGTTGAGAACACCTTTATTTAACCAGGTAGGCTAGTTGAGAACACCTTTATTTAACCAGGTCGGCCAGTTGAGAACACCTTTATTTAACCAGGTAGGCCAGTTGAGAACACCTTTATTTAACCAGGTAGGCTAGTTGAGAACACCTTTATTTAACCAGGTAGGCTAGTTGAGAACACCTTTATTTAACCAGGTAGGTTAGTTGAGAACAAGTTCTCATTTGCAACTGCGACCTGGCCAAGATAAGGCATAGCAGTGTGAACAGACAACACAGAGTTACACATGGAGTAAACAATTAACAAGTCAATAACACAGTAGAAAAAAAAGGGGAGTCTATATACAATGTGTGCAAAAGGCATGAGGAGGTAGGCGAATAACTGTACTGATAGAGAGGCCTAGTGCACGGTTCTGACTGTCTGCCAGTACTGATAGAGAGGCCTAGTGCACGGTTCTGACTGTCTGCCAGTACTGATAGAGAGGCCTAGTGCACGGTTCTGACTGTCTGCCAGTACTGATAGAGAGGCCTAGTGCACGGTTCTGACTGTCTGCTGACCTACCAGCAGAGAGAGGCCTAGTGCACGGTTCTGACTGTCTGCCAGTACTGATAGAGAGGCCTAGTGCACGGTTCTGACTGTCTGCCAGTACTGATAGAGAGGCCTAGTGCACGGTTCTGACTGTCTGCCAGTACTGATAGAGAGGCCTAGTGCACGGTTCTGACTGTCTGCCAGTACTGATAGAGAGGCCTAGTGCACGGTTCTGACTGTCTGCCAGTACTGATAGAGAGGCCTAGTGCACGGTTCTGACTGTCTGCGAGTACTGATAGAGAGGCCTAGTGCACGGTTCTGACTGTCTGCCAGTACTGATAGAGAGGCCTAGTGCACGGTTCTGACTGTCTGCCAGTACTGATAGAGAGGCCTAGTGCACGGTTCTGACTGTCTGCTGACCTACCAGCAGAGAGAGGCCTAGTGCACGGTTCTGACTGTCTGCTGACCTACCAGCAGAGAGAGGCCTAGTGCACGGTTCTGACTGTCTGCCAGTACTGATAGAGAGGCCTAGTGCACGGTTCTGACTGTCTGCCAGTACTGATAGAGAGGCCTAGTGCACGGTTCTGACTGTCTGCCAGTACTGATAGAGAGGCCTAGTGCACGGTTCTGACTGTCTGTCAGTACTGATAGAGAGGCCTAGTGCACGGTTCTGACTGTCTGCTGACCTACCAGCAGAGAGAGGCCTAGTGCACGGTTCTGACTGTCTGCCAGTACTGATAGAGAGGCCTAGTGCACGGTTCTGACTGTCTGCCAGCATTAAAAAGTTGTATCTTGCAATGTCTCGCTAGGATATTGAGATGTGAGATGATTCACTCTCACACAGTCACACACTGTTTCTGGCCACGTCCACAGGTTTGCTTCATATGGTAACCAGGGCCACCAAAACAGCGGAGAAGTCGAGCCTCGTACATCCAAACGCTCTTAGTTGTTGTGGAAATTGACCCACTGTGCTGTTCACTGTCTGCGTCTATTACATATGGCTGAGTCTTCATTTAAATGGCCTCTACAGCCGACCGTCTAGTTAGGCCTCAACACTGAAAATAAGGTTTTGTGATAACTGCACTGTGATTTTAATTGTTTTTTTTATTGGTTAGGAATTTTTCTCAGCGTTATGGTTCCCAATTTGGTTTAAAAGTTTGACCGTTCATAGCCCTATTAGCTCCATCTTGCAGTATGTCTAGACGACTCCTTTTCACTTCCTGGTTCTGCTGTGGCTGTTCTGCGTTTTGTCCAGTAGGGGGAGTCGTAGGTTCACAAACTGGACAGATCTCTTTCAACCCTGTTGTTTTGTCACCCAGTTCACACACCACCCTCAGCTTGGTGTTTGTTTAGCCATCAGATGGCGGTATGACTCTCTGTTAGAAGGATCATGTAGCCTCCGTGTCCTAATATCGACCCATTACTTCTGGAGCCCACTGACTTTAAAGCACTAACTTCAGGCTTTGTGTACAAGGTAGTGCAGTGCACTGGCTATCAGAGCCCTCCCTCCACTCTGTCCCACAGCAGCCCAGCCTACCCTGTTGGTTAGGTGACATATCAGCCCAGCCTACCCTGTTGGTTAGGTGGTATCTCAGCCCAGCCTACACTGTTGGTTAGGTGATATCTCAGCCCAGACTACACTGTTGGTTAGGTGATATCTCAGCCCAGCCCAGTCTACCCTGTTGGTTAGGTGGTATCTCATCTCAGCCCAGCCCAGCCTACCCTGTTGGTTAGGTGATATCTCAGCCCAGTCTACCCTGTTGGTTAGGTGATATCTCAGCCCAGTCTACCTTGTTGGTTAGGTGGTATCTCAGCCCAGCCTACCCTGTTGGTTAGGTGATATCTCAGCCCAGCCCACCCTGTTGGTTAGGTGATATCTCAGCCCAGCCCAGCCTACCCTGTTGGTTAGGTGATATCTCAGCCCGGTCTACCCTGTTGGTTAGGTGGTATCTCAGCCCAGCCTACACTGTTGGTTAGGTGGTATCTCAGCCCAGCCCACCCTGTTGGTTAGGTTACATCTCAGCCCAGCCTACCCTGTTGGTTAGGTGGTATCTCAGCCCAACCTACCCTGTTGGTTAGGTGGTATCTCAGCCCAGCCTACCCTTTTGGTTAGGTGGTATCTCAGCCCAGCCTACCCTGTTGGTTAGGTGGTATCTCAGCCCAGCCTACACTGTTGGTTAGGTGGTATCTCAGCCCAGACTACCCTGTTGGTTAGGTGACATCTCAGCCCAGCCTACCCTGTTGGTTAGGTGGTATCTCAGCCCAGCCTACACTGTTGGTTAGGTGGTATCTCAGCCCAGCCTACCCTGTTGGTTAGGTGGTATCTCAGCCCAGCCTACCCTGTTGGTTAGGTGACATCTCAACCCAGCCTACACTGTTGGTTAGGTGATATCTCAGCCCAGCCTACACTGTTGGTTAGGTGGTATCTCAGCCCAGACTACCCTGTTGGTTAGGTGGTATCTCAGCCCAGACTACCCTGTTGGTTAGGTGAGATCTCAGCCCTGCCTACCCTGTTGGTTAGGTGGTATCTTAGCCCAGGCTACCCTGTTGGTTAGGTGATATCTCAGCCCAGCCCAGGCTACCCTGTTGGTTAGGTGATATCTCAGCCCACGCTACCCTGTTGGTTAGGTGATATCTCAGCCCAGTCTACCCTGTTGGTTAGGTGGTATCTCAGCCCAGCCTCCCTGTTGGTTAGGTGATATCTCAGCCCAGCCTACCCTGTTGGTTAGGTGGTATCTCAGCCCAGCCTACCCCGTTGGTTAGGTGATATCTCAGCCCAGCCTACCCTCTTGGTTAGGTGGTATCTCAGCCCAGCCTACCCCGTTGGTTAGGTGATATCTCAGCCCAGTCTACCCCGTTGGTTAGGTGATATCTCAGCCCAGCCTACCCTGTTGGTTAGGTGGTATCTCAGCCCAGCCTACCCTGTTGGTTAGGTGGTATCTCAGCCCAGACTACCCTGTTGGTTAGGTGGTATCTCAGCCCAGCCCACCCTGTTGGCTAGGTGGTATCTCAGCCCAGACTACCCTGTTGGTTAGGTGACATCTCAGCCCAGCCTACCCTGTTGGTTAGGTGACATCTCAGCCCAGTCTACCCTGTTGGTTAGGTGACATCTCAGCCCAGTCTACCCTGTTGGTTAGGTGATATCTCAGCCCAGTCTACCCTGTTGGTTAGGTGATATCTCAGCCCAGACTACCCTGTTGGTTAGGTGACATCTCAGCCCAGCCTACCCTGTTGGTTAGGTGGCATCTCAGCCCAGCCTACCCTGTTGGTTAGGTGACATCTCAGCCCAGCCTACCCTGTTGGTTAGGTGGTATCTCAGCCCAGCCTACCATGTTGGTTAGGTGACATCTCAGCCCAGCCTACCCTGTTGGTTAGGTGACATCTCAGCCCAGCCTACCCTGTTGGTTAGGTGGTATCTCACTCCAGCCTACACTGTTGGTTAGGTGGTATCTCAGCCCAGCCTACCCTGTTGGTTAGGTGGTATCTCAGCCCAGCCTACACTGTTGGTTAGGTGGTATCTCAGCCCAGCCTACACTGTTGGTTAGGTGGTATCTCAGCCCAGCCTACCCTGTTGGTTAGGTGGTATCTCAGCCCAGCCTACCCTGTTGGTTAGGTGACATCTCAACCCAGCCTACACTGTTGGTTAGGTGATATCTCAGCCCAGCCTACACTGTTGGTTAGGTGGTATCTCAGCCCAGACTACCCTGTTGGTTAGGTGGTATCTCAGCCCAGACTACCCTGTTGGTTAGGTGATATCTCAGCCCTGCCTACCCTGTTGGTTAGGTGGTATCTCAGCCCAGCCTACCCTGTTGGTTAGGTGATATCTCAGCCCAGCCCAGGCTACCCTGTTGGTTAGGTGATATCTCAGCCCACGCTACCCTGTTGGTTAGGTGATATCTCAGCCCAGCCTACCCTGTTGGTTAGGTGGTATCTCAGCCCAGCCTCCCTGTTGGTTAGGTGGTATCTCAGCCCAGCCTACACTGTTGGTTAGGTGGTATTTCAGCCCAGCCTATCTTGTTGGTTAGGTGATATCTCAGCCCTGCCTACCCTGTTGGTTAGGTGCTATCTCATCCCAGACTACCCTGTTGGTTAGGTGGTATCTCAGCCCAGCCTACCCTGTTGGTTAGGTGATATCTCAGCCCAGCCTACCCTGTTGGTTAGGTGGTATCTCAGCCCAGCCAACCCTGTTGGTTAGGGGTATCTCAGCCCAGCCTACCCTGTTGGTTAGGTGGTATCTCAGCCCAGCCTACCCTGTTGGTTAGGTGATATCTCAGCCCAGCCTACCCTGTTGGTTAGGTGATATCTCAGCCCAGACTACCCTGTTGGTTAGGTGGTATCTCAGCCCAGACTACCCTGTTGGTTAGGTGATATCTCAGCCCTGCCTACCCTGTTGGTTAGGTGGTATCTCAGCCCAGCCTACCCTGTTGGTTAGGTGATATCTCAGCCCAGCCCAGGCTACCCTGTTGGTTAGGTGATATCTCAGCCCACGCTACCCTGTTGGTTAGGTGATATCTCAGCCCAGCCTACCCTGTTGGTTAGGTGGTATCTCAGCCCAGCCTCCCTGTTGGTTAGGTGGTATCTCAGCCCAGCCTACACTGTTGGTTAGGTGGTATTTCAGCCCAGCCTATCTTGTTGGTTAGGTGATATCTCAGCCCTGCCTACCCTGTTGGTTAGGTGCTATCTCATCCCAGACTACCCTGTTGGTTAGGTGGTATCTCAGCCCAGCCTACCCTGTTGGTTAGGTGATATCTCAGCCCAGCCTACCCTGTTGGTTAGGTGGTATCTCAGCCCAGCCAACCCTGTTGGTTAGGGGGTATCTCAGCCCAGCCTACCCTGTTGGTTAGGTGGTATCTCAGCCCAGCCTACCCTGTTGGTTAGGTGATATCTCAGCCCAGCCTACCCTGTTGGTTAGGTGATATCTCAGCCCAGCCTACCCTGTTGGTTAGGTGATATCTCAGCCCAGCCTACCCTGTTGGTTAGGTGATATCTCAGCCCAGCCTACCCTGTTGGTTAGGTGGTATCTCAGCCCAGCCTACCCCGTTGGTTAGGTGATATCTCAGCCCAGTCTACCCTCTTGGTTAGGTGGTATCTCAGCCCAGCCTACCCTGTTGGTTAGGTGATATCTCAGCCCAGTCTACCCCGTTGGTTAGGTGATATCTCAGCCCAGTCTACCCCGTTGGTGAGGTGATATCTCAGCCCAGTCTACCCTGTTGGTTAGGTGATATCTCAGGCCATACTACACTGTTGGTTAGGTGGTATCTCAGCCCAGCCCAGTCTACCCTGTTGGTTAGGTGCTATCTCAGCCCAGACTACACTGTGGTTAGGTGATATCTCAGCCCAGCCCAGTCTACCCTGTTGGTTAGGTGATATCTCAGCCCTGCCCAGTCTACACTGTTGGTTAGGTGATATCTCAGCCCATACTACACTGTTGGTTAGGTGGTATCTCAGCCCAGCCCTGTCTACCCTGTTGGTTAGGTGCTATCTCAGCCCAGCCTACCCTATTGGTTAGGTGATATCTCAGCCCAGCCTACCCTGTTGGTTAGGTGATATCTCAGCCCAGCCTACCCTGTTGGTTAGATGATATCTCAGCCCAGTCTACCCTGTTGGTTAGGTGATATCTTAGCCCATACTACACTTGTTGGTTAGTTGATATCTCAGCCCAGCCTACCCTGTTGGTTAGGTTGTATCTCAGCCCAGCCTACACTGTGGTTAGGTGATATCTCAGCCCAGCCCAGTCTACCCTGTTGGTTAGGTGATATCTCAGCCCAGCCCAGTCTACACTGTTGGTTAGGTGATATCTCAGGCCATACTACACTGTTGGTTAGGTGGTATCTCAGCCCAGCCCAGTCTACCCTGTTGGTTAGGTGCTATCTCAGCCCAGCCTACCCTGTTGGTTAGGTGATATCTCAGCCCAGCCTACCCTGTTGGTCAGGTGATATCTCAGCCCAGTCTACCCCGTTGGTTAGGTGATATCTCAGCCCATACTACACTGTTGGTTAGGTGATATCTCAGCCCAGCCTACCCTGTTGGTTAGGTGATATCTCAGCCCAGCCTACCCTCTTGGTTAGGTGGTATCTCAGCCCAGCCTACCCTGTTGGTTAGGTGATATCTCAGCCCAGCCCAGTCTACACGGTTGGTTAGGTGATATCTCAGCCCAGCCTACACTGTGGTTAGGTGATATCTCAGCCCAGCCCAGTCTACCCTGTTGGTTAGGTGATATCTCAGCCCTGCCCAGTCTACACTGTTGGTTAGGTGATATCTCAGCCCGTACTACACTGTTGGTTAGGTGGTATCTCAGCCCAGCCCAGTCTACCCTGTTGGTTAGGTGCTATCTCAGCCCAGCCTACCCTGTTGGTTAGGTGATATCTCAGCCCAGCCTACCCTGTTGGTTAGGTGATATCTCAGCCCAGCCTACCCTGTTGGTTAGGTGATATCTCAGCCCAGTCTACCCTGTTTGTTAGGTGGTGTCTCAGCCCAGCCTACCCTGTTGGTTAGGTGACATCTCAGCCCAGCCTACCCTGTTGGTTAGGTGACATCTCAGCCCAGCCTACCCTGTTGGTTAGGTGACATCTCAGCCCAGCCTACCCTGTTGGTTAGGTGATATCTCAGCCCAGTCTACCCCGTTGGTTAGGTGATATCTCAGCCCATACTACACTGTTGGTTAGGTGATATCTCAGCCCAGCCTACCCTGTTGGTTAGGTGATATCTCAGCCCAGCCCAGTCTACACGGTTGGTTAGGTGATATCTCAGCCCAGCCTACCCTGTTGGTTAGGTGATAGCCCAGCCTACCCTGTTGGTTAGGTAATATCTCAGCCCAGTCTACCCTGTTGGTTAGGGTGTGTCTCAGCCCAGCCTACCCTGTTGGTTAGGTGACATCTCAGCCCAGCCTACCCTGTTGGTTAGGTGACATCTCAGCCCAGCCTACCCTGTTGGTTAGGTGACATCTCAGCCCAGCCTACCCTGTTGGTTAGGTGACATCTCAGCCCAGCCTACCCTGTTGGTTAGGTGGTATCTCAGCCAAGCCCAGCCTACACTGTTGGTTAGGTGACATCTCAGCCCAGACTACACTGTTGGTTAGGTGATATCTCAGCCCAGCCCAGTCTACCCTGTTGGTTAGGTGGTATCTCATCTCAGCCCAGCCCAGCCTACCCTGTTGGTTAGGTGATATCTCAGCCCAGTCTACCCTGTTGGTTAGGTGATATCTCAGCCCAGTCTACCCTGTTGGTTAGGTGGTATCTCAGCCCAGCCTACCCTGTTGGTTAGGTGATATCTCAGCCCAGCCCACCCTGTTGGTTAGGTGATATCTCAGCCCAGCCCAGCCTACCCTGTTGGTTAGGTGATATCTCAGCCCAGTCTACCCTGTTGGTTAGGTGGTATCTCAGCCCAGCCTACACTGTTGGTTAGGTGGTATCTCAGCCCAGCCCACCCTGTTGGTTAGGTTACATCTCAGCCCAGCCTACCCTGTTGGTTAGGTGGTATCTCAGCCCAACCTACCCTGTTGGTTAGGTGGTATCTCAGCCCAGCCTACCCTTTTGGTTAGGTGGTATCTCAGCCCAGCCTACCCTGTTGGTTAGGTGGTATCTCAGCCCAGCCTACACTGTTGGTTAGGTGGTATCTCAGCCCAGACTACCCTGTTGGTTAGGTGACATCTCAGCCCAGCCTACCCTGTTGGTTAGGTGGTATCTCAGCCCAGCCTACACTGTTGGTTAGGTGGTATCTCAGCCCAGCCTACCCTGTTGGTTAGGTGGTATCTCAGCCCAGCCTACCCTGTTGGTTAGGTGACATCTCAACCCAGCCTACACTGTTGGTTAGGTGATATCTCAGCCCAGCCTACACTGTTGGTTAGGTGGTATCTCAGCCCAGACTACCCTGTTGGTTAGGTGGTATCTCAGCCCAGACTACCCTGTTGGTTAGGTGAGATCTCAGCCCTGCCTACCCTGTTGGTTAGGTGGTATCTTAGCCCAGGCTACCCTGTTGGTTAGGTGATATCTCAGCCCAGCCCAGGCTACCCTGTTGGTTAGGTGATATCTCAGCCCACGCTACCCTGTTGGTTAGGTGATATCTCAGCCCAGTCTACCCTGTTGGTTAGGTGGTATCTCAGCCCAGCCTCCCTGTTGGTTAGGTGATATCTCAGCCCAGCCTACCCTGTTGGTTAGGTGGTATCTCAGCCCAGCCTACCCCGTTGGTTAGGTGATATCTCAGCCCAGCCTACCCTCTTGGTTAGGTGGTATCTCAGCCCAGCCTACCCCGTTGGTTAGGTGATATCTCAGCCCAGTCTACCCGTTGGTTAGGTGATATCTCAGCCCAGTCTACCCTGTTGGTTAGGTGGTATCTCAGCCCAGCCTACCCTGTTGGTTAGGTGGTATCTCAGCCCAGACTACCCTGTTGGTTAGGTGGTATCTCAGCCCAGCCCACCCTGTTGGCTAGGTGGTATCTCAGCCCAGACTACCCTGTTGGTTAGGTGACATCTCAGCCCAGCCTACCCTGTTGGTTAGGTGACATCTCAGCCCAGTCTACCCTGTTGGTTAGGTGACATCTCAGCCCAGTCTACCCTGTTGGTTAGGTGATATCTCAGCCCAGTCTACCCTGTTGGTTAGGTGATATCTCAGCCCAGACTACCCTGTTGGTTAGGTGACATCTCAGCCCAGCCTACCCTGTTGGTTAGGTGGCATCTCAGCCCAGCCTACCCTGTTGGTTAGGTGACATCTCAGCCCAGCCTACCCTGTTGGTTAGGTGGTATCTCAGCCCAGCCTACCATGTTGGTTAGGTGACATCTCAGCCCAGCCTACCCTGTTGGTTAGGTGACATCTCAGCCCAGCCTACCCTGTTGGTTAGGTGGTATCTCACTCCAGCCTACACTGTTGGTTAGGTGGTATCTCAGCCCAGCCTACCCTGTTGGTTAGGTGGTATCTCAGCCCAGCCTACACTGTTGGTTAGGTGGTATCTCAGCCCAGCCTACACTGTTGGTTAGGTGGTATCTCAGCCCAGCCTACCCTGTTGGTTAGGTGGTATCTCAGCCCAGCCTACCCTGTTGGTTAGGTGACATCTCAACCCAGCCTACACTGTTGGTTAGGTGATATCTCAGCCCAGCCTACACTGTTGGTTAGGTGGTATCTCAGCCCAGACTACCCTGTTGGTTAGGTGGTATCTCAGCCCAGACTACCCTGTTGGTTAGGTGATATCTCAGCCCTGCCTACCCTGTTGGTTAGGTGGTATCTCAGCCCAGCCTACCCTGTTGGTTAGGTGATATCTCAGCCCAGCCCAGGCTACCCTGTTGGTTAGGTGATATCTCAGCCCACGCTACCCTGTTGGTTAGGTGATATCTCAGCCCAGCCTACCCTGTTGGTTAGGTGGTATCTCAGCCCAGCCTCCCTGTTGGTTAGGTGGTATCTCAGCCCAGCCTACACTGTTGGTTAGGTGGTATTTCAGCCCAGCCTATCTTGTTGGTTAGGTGATATCTCAGCCCTGCCTACCCTGTTGGTTAGGTGCTATCTCATCCCAGACTACCCTGTTGGTTAGGTGGTATCTCAGCCCAGCCTACCCTGTTGGTTAGGTGATATCTCAGCCCAGCCTACCCTGTTGGTTAGGTGGTATCTCAGCCCTGCCAACCCTGTTGGTTAGGGGGTATCTCAGCCCAGCCTACCCTGTTGGTTAGGTGGTATCTCAGCCCAGCCTACCCTGTTGGTTAGGTGATATCTCAGCCCAGCCTACCCTGTTGGTTAGGTGATATCTCAGCCCAGACTACCCTGTTGGTTAGGTGGTATCTCAGCCCAGACTACCCTGTTGGTTAGGTGATATCTCAGCCCTGCCTACCCTGTTGGTTAGGTGGTATCTCAGCCCAGCCTACCCTGTTGGTTAGGTGATATCTCAGCCCAGCCCAGGCTACCCTGTTGGTTAGGTGATATCTCAGCCCACGCTACCCTGTTGGTTAGGTGATATCTCAGCCCAGCCTACCCTGTTGGTTAGGTGGTATCTCAGCCCAGCCTCCCTGTTGGTTAGGTGGTATCTCAGCCCAGCCTACACTGTTGGTTAGGTGGTATTTCAGCCCAGCCTATCTTGTTGGTTAGGTGATATCTCAGCCCTGCCTACCCTGTTGGTTAGGTGCTATCTCATCCCAGACTACCCTGTTGGTTAGGTGGTATCTCAGCCCAGCCTACCCTGTTGGTTAGGTGATATCTCAGCCCAGCCTACCCTGTTGGTTAGGTGGTATCTCAGCCCAGCCAACCCTGTTGGTTAGGGGTATCTCAGCCCAGCCTACCCTGTTGGTTAGGTGGTATCTCAGCCCAGCCTACCCTGTTGGTTAGGTGATATCTCAGCCCAGCCTACCCTGTTGGTTAGGTGATATCTCAGCCCAGCCTACCCTGTTGGTTAGGTGATATCTCAGCCCAGCCTACCCTGTTGGTTAGGTGATATCTCAGCCCAGCCTACCCTGTTGGTTAGGTGGTATCTCAGCCCAGCCTACCCCGTTGGTTAGGTGATATCTCAGCCCAGTCTACCCTCTTGGTTAGGTGGTATCTCAGCCCAGCCTACCCTGTTGGTTAGGTGATATCTCAGCCCAGTCTACCCCGTTGGTTAGGTGATATCTCAGCCCAGTCTACCCCGTTGGTTAGGTGATATCTCAGCCCAGTCTACCCTGTTGGTTAGGTGATATCTCAGGCCATACTACACTGTTGGTTAGGTGGTATCTCAGCCCAGCCCAGTCTACCCTGTTGGTTAGGTGCTATCTCAGCCCAGACTACACTGTGGTTAGGTGATATCTCAGCCCAGCCCAGTCTACCCTGTTGGTTAGGTGATATCTCAGCCCTGCCCAGTCTACACTGTTGGTTAGGTGATATCTCAGCCCATACTACACTGTTGGTTAGGTGGTATCTCAGCCCAGCCCTGTCTACCCTGTTGGTTAGGTGCTATCTCAGCCCAGCCTACCCTATTGGTTAGGTGATATCTCAGCCCAGCCTACCCTGTTGGTTAGGTGATATCTCAGCCCAGCCTACCCTGTTGGTTAGATGATATCTCAGCCCAGTCTACCCCGTTGGTTAGGTGATATCTTAGCCCATACTACACTTGTTGGTTAGTTGATATCTCAGCCCAGCCTACCCTGTTGGTTAGGTTGTATCTCAGCCCAGCCTACACTGTGGTTAGGTGATATCTCAGCCCAGCCCAGTCTACCCTGTTGGTTAGGTGATATCTCAGCCCAGCCCAGTCTACACTGTTGGTTAGGTGATATCTCAGGCCATACTACACTGTTGGTTAGGTGGTATCTCAGCCCAGCCCAGTCTACCCTGTTGGTTAGGTGCTATCTCAGCCCAGCCTACCCTGTTGGTTAGGTGATATCTCAGCCCAGCCTACCCTGTTGGTCAGGTGATATCTCAGCCCAGTCTACCCCGTTGGTTAGGTGATATCTCAGCCCATACTACACTGTTGGTTAGGTGATATCTCAGCCCAGCCTACCCTGTTGGTTAGGTGATATCTCAGCCCAGCCTACCCTCTTGGTTAGGTGGTATCTCAGCCCAGCCTACCCTGTTGGTTAGGTGATATCTCAGCCCAGCCCAGTCTACACGGTTGGTTAGGTGATATCTCAGCCCAGCCTACACTGTGGTTAGGTGATATCTCAGCCCAGCCCAGTCTACCCTGTTGGTTAGGTGATATCTCAGCCCTGCCCAGTCTACACTGTTGGTTAGGTGATATCTCAGCCCGTACTACACTGTTGGTTAGGTGGTATCTCAGCCCAGCCCAGTCTACCCTGTTGGTTAGGTGCTATCTCAGCCCAGCCTACCCTGTTGGTTAGGTGATATCTCAGCCCAGCCTACCCTGTTGGTTAGGTGATATCTCAGCCCAGCCTACCCTGTTGGTTAGGTGATATCTCAGCCCAGTCTACCCTGTTTGTTAGGTGGTGTCTCAGCCCAGCCTACCCTGTTGGTTAGGTGACATCTCAGCCCAGCCTACCCTGTTGGTTAGGTGACATCTCAGCCCAGCCTACCCTGTTGGTTATGTGACATCTCAGCCCAGCCTACCCTGTTGGTTAGGTGATATCTCAGCCCAGTCTACCCCGTTGGTTAGGTGATATCTCAGCCCATACTACACTGTTGGTTAGGTGATATCTCAGCCCAGCCTACCCTGTTGGTTAGGTGATATCTCAGCCCAGCCCAGTCTACACGGTTGGTTAGGTGATATCTCAGCCCAGCCTACCCTGTTGGTTAGGTGATAGCCCAGCCTACCCTGTTGGTTAGGTAATATCTCAGCCCAGTCTACCCTGTTGGTTAGGGTGTGTCTCAGCCCAGCCTACCCTGTTGGTTAGGTGACATCTCAGCCCAGCCTACCCTGTTGGTTAGGTGACATCTCAGCCCAGCCTACCCTGTTGGTTAGGTGACATCTCAGCCCAGCCTACCCTGTTGGTTAGGTGACATCTCAGCCCAGCCTACCCTGTTGGTTAGGTGGTATCTCAGCCAAGCCCAGCCTACACTGTTGGTTAGGTGACATCTCAGCCCAGCCTACCCTGTTGGTTAGGTGATATCTTAGCCCAGTCTACCCTGTTTGTTAGGTGGTGTTTCAGCCCAGCCTACCCTGTTGGTTAGGTGACATCTCAGCCCAGCCTACCCTGTTGGTTAGGTGACATCTCAGCCCAGCCTACCCTGTTGGTTAGGTGACATCTCAGCCCAGCCTACCCTGTTGGTTAGGTGGTATCTCAGCCAAACCCAGCCTACACTGTTGGTTAGGTGACATCTCAGCCCAGCCTACCCTGTTGGTTAGGTGACATCTCAGCCCAGCCTACCCTGTTGGTTAGGTGGTATCTCAGCCCAGCCTACCCTGTTGGTTAGGTGGTATCTCAGCCTAGCCTACCCTGTTGGTTAGGTGACATCTCAGCCCAGCCTACCCTGTTGGTTAGGTGACATCTCAGCCCAGCCTACCCTGTTGGTTAGGTGACATCTCAGCCCAGCCTACCCTGTTGGTTAGGTGACATCTCAGCCCTGCCTACCCTGTTGGTTAGGTGGTATCTCAGCCAAGCCCAGCCTACCCTGTTGGTTAGGTGGTATCTCAGCCCAGCCTACCCTGTTGGTTAGGTGGTATCTCAGCCCAGCCTACCCTGTTGGTTAGGTGGTATCTCAGCCCAGCCCACCCTGTTGGTTAGGTGATATCTCAGCCCAGTCTACCCTGTTGGTTAGGTGGTATCTCAGCCCAGCCTACCCTGTTGGTTAGGTGGTATCTCAGCCCAGCCCACCCTGTTGGTTAGGTGGTATCTCAGCCCAGCCCACCCTGTTGGTTAGGTGGTATCTCAGCCCAGACTACCCTGTTGGTTGGGTGTTATCTCAGCCCAGACTACCCTGTTGGTTAGGTGGTATCTCAGCCCAGCCCACCCTGTTGGTTAGGTGGTATCTCAGCCCAGCCTACCCTGTTGGTTAGGTGACATCTCAGCCCAGTCTACCCTGTTGGTTAGGTGACATCTCAGCCCAGTCTACCCTGTTGGTTAGGTGACATCTCAGCCCTGCCTACCCTGTTGGTTAGGTGATATCCCAGCCCAGACTACCCTGTTGGTTAGGTGGTATCTCAGCCCAGCCTACCCTGTTGGTTAGGTGGTATCTCAGCCCAGTCTACCCTGTTGGTTAGGTGGTATCTTAGCCCAGGCTACCCTGTTGGTTAGGTGATATCTCAGCCCAGCCCAGGCTACCCTGTTGGTTAGGTGATATCTCAGCCCACGCTACCCTGTTGGTTAGGTGATATCTCAGCCCAGTCTACCCTGTTGGTTAGGTGGTATCTCAGCCCAGCCTCCCTGTTGGTTAGGTGATATCTCAGCCCAGCCTACCCTGTTGGTTAGGTGGTATCTCAGCCCAGCCTACCCCTTTGGTTAGGTGATATCTCAGCCCAGCCTACCCTCTTGGTTAGGTGGTATCTCAGCCCAGCCTACCCCGTTGGTTAGGTGATATCTCAGCCCAGTCTACCCCGTTGGTTAGGTGATATCTCAGCCCAGTCTACCCTGTTGGTTAGGTGGTATCTCAGCCCAGCCTACCCTGTTGGTTAGGTGGTATCTCAGCCCAGACTACCCTGTTGGTTAGGTGGTATCTCAGCCCAGCCCACCCTGTTGGCTAGGTGGTATCTCAGCCCAGACTACCCTGTTGGTTAGGTGACATCTCAGCCCAGCCTACCCTGTTGGTTAGGTGACATCTCAGCCCAGTCTACCCTGTTGGTTAGGTGACATCTCAGCCCAGTCTACCCTGTTGGTTAGGTGATATCTCAGCCCAGTCTACCCTGTTGGTTAGGTGATATCTCAGCCCAGACTACCCTGTTGGTTAGGTGACATCTCAGCCCAGCCTACCCTGTTGGTTAGGTGGCATCTCAGCCCAGCCTACCCTGTTGGTTAGGTGACATCTCAGCCCAGCCTACCCTGTTGGTTAGGTGGTATCTCAGCCCAGCCTACCATGTTGGTTAGGTGACATCTCAGCCCAGCCTACCCTGTTGGTTAGGTGACATCTCAGCCCAGCCTACCCTGTTGGTTAGGTGGTATCTCACTCCAGCCTACACTGTTGGTTAGGTGGTATCTCAGCCCAGCCTACCCTGTTGGTTAGGTGGTATCTCAGCCCAGCCTACACTGTTGGTTAGGTGGTATCTCAGCCCAGCCTACACTGTTGGTTAGGTGGTATCTCAGCCCAGCCTACCCTGTTGGTTAGGTGGTATCTCAGCCCAGCCTACCCTGTTGGTTAGGTGACATCTCAACCCAGCCTACACTGTTGGTTAGGTGATATCTCAGCCCAGCCTACACTGTTGGTTAGGTGGTATCTCAGCCCAGACTACCCTGTTGGTTAGGTGGTATCTCAGCCCAGACTACCCTGTTGGTTAGGTGATATCTCAGCCCTGCCTACCCTGTTGGTTAGGTGGTATCTCAGCCCAGCCCAGGCTACCCTGTTGGTTAGGTGATATCTCAGCCCACGCTACCCTGTTGGTTAGGTGATATCTCAGCCCAGCCTACCCTGTTGGTTAGGTGGTATCTCAGCCCAGCCTCCCTGTTGGTTAGGTGGTATCTCAGCCCAGCCTACACTGTTGGTTAGGTGGTATTTCAGCCCAGCCTATCTTGTTGGTTAGGTGATATCTCAGCCCTGCCTACCCTGTTGGTTAGGTGCTATCTCATCCCAGACTACCCTGTTGGTTAGGTGGTATCTCAGCCCAGCCTACCCTGTTGGTTAGGTGATATCTCAGCCCAGCCTACCCTGTTGGTTAGGTGGTATCTCAGCCCAGCCAACCCTGTTGGTTAGGGGTATCTCAGCCCAGCCTACCCTGTTGGTTAGGTGGTATCTCAGCCCAGCCTACCCTGTTGGTTAGGTGATATCTCAGCCCAGCCTACCCTGTTGGTTAGGTGATATCTCAGCCCAGACTACCCTGTTGGTTAGGTGGTATCTCAGCCCAGACTACCCTGTTGGTTAGGTGATATCTCAGCCCTGCCTACCCTGTTGGTTAGGTGGTATCTCAGCCCAGCCTACCCTGTTGGTTAGGTGATATCTCAGCCCAGCCCAGGCTACCCTGTTGGTTAGGTGATATCTCAGCCCACGCTACCCTGTTGGTTAGGTGATATCTCAGCCCAGCCTACCCTGTTGGTTAGGTGGTATCTCAGCCCAGCCTCCCTGTTGGTTAGGTGGTATCTCAGCCCAGCCTACACTGTTGGTTAGGTGGTATTTCAGCCCAGCCTATCTTGTTGGTTAGGTGATATCTCAGCCCTGCCTACCCTGTTGGTTAGGTGCTATCTCATCCCAGACTACCCTGTTGGTTAGGTGGTATCTCAGCCCAGCCTACCCTGTTGGTTAGGTGATATCTCAGCCCAGCCTACCCTGTTGGTTAGGTGGTATCTCAGCCCAGCCAACCCTGTTGGTTAGGGGGTATCTCAGCCCAGCCTACCCTGTTGGTTAGGTGGTATCTCAGCCCAGCCTACCCTGTTGGTTAGGTGATATCTCAGCCCAGCCTACCCTGTTGGTTAGGTGATATCTCAGCCCAGCCTACCCTGTTGGTTAGGTGATATCTCAGCCCAGCCTACCCTGTTGGTTAGGTGATATCTCAGCCCAGCCTACCCTGTTGGTTAGGTGGTATCTCAGCCCAGCCTACCCCGTTGGTTAGGTGATATCTCAGCCCAGTCTACCCTCTTGGTTAGGTGGTATCTCAGCCCAGCCTACCCTGTTGGTTAGGTGATATCTCAGCCCAGTCTACCCCGTTGGTTAGGTGATATCTCAGCCCAGTCTACCCCGTTGGTTAGGTGATATCTCAGCCCAGTCTACCCTGTTGGTTAGGTGATATCTCAGGCCATACTACACTGTTGGTTAGGTGGTATCTCAGCCCAGCCCAGTCTACCCTGTTGGTTAGGTGCTATCTCAGCCCAGACTACACTGTTGGTTAGGTGATATCTCAGCCCAGCCTACACTGTGGTTAGGTGATATCTCAGCCCAGCCCAGTCTACCCTGTTGGTTAGGTGATATCTCAGCCCTGCCCAGTCTACACTGTTGGTTAGGTGATATCTCAGCCCATACTACACTGTTGGTTAGGTGGTATCTCAGCCCAGCCCTGTCTACCCTGTTGGTTAGGTGCTATCTCAGCCCAGCCTACCCTATTGGTTAGGTGATATCTCAGCCCAGCCTACCCTGTTGGTTAGGTGATATCTCAGCCCAGCCTACCCTGTTGGTTAGATGATATCTCAGCCCAGCCTACCCCGTTGGTTAGGTGATATCTTAGCCCATACTACACTTGTTGGTTAGTTGATATCTCAGCCCAGCCTACCCTGTTGGTTAGGTTGTATCTCAGCCCAGCCTACACTGTGGTTAGGTGATATCTCAGCCCAGCCCAGTCTACCCTGTTGGTTAGGTGATATCTCAGCCCAGCCCAGTCTACACTGTTGGTTAGGTGATATCTCAGGCCATACTACACTGTTGGTTAGGTGGTATCTCAGCCCAGCCCAGTCTACCCTGTTGGTTAGGTGCTATCTCAGCCCAGCCTACCCTGTTGGTTAGGTGATATCTCAGCCCAGCCTACCCTGTTGGTTAGGTGATATCTCAGCCCAGCCTACCCTCTTGGTTAGGTGGTATCTCAGCCCAGCCTACCCTGTTGATGGTATCTCAGCCTACCCTGTTGGTTAGGTGGTATCTCAGCCCAGCTGTTGGTTAGGTGATATCTCAGCCCAGCCTACCCTGTTGGTTAGGTGATATCTCAGCCCAGCCTACCCTGTTGGTTAGGTGGTATCTCAGCCCAGCCAACCCTGTTGGTTAGGTGGTATCTCAGCCCAGCCTACCCTGTTTGTTAGGTGGTATCTCAGCCCAGCCTACCCTGTTTGTTAGGTGGTATCTCAGCCCAGCCTACCCTGTTGGTTAGGTGATATCTCAGCCCAGCCTACCCTGTTGGTTAGGTGATATCTCAGCCCAGCCTACCCTGTTGGTTAGGTGATATCTCAGCCCAGCCTACCCTGTTGGTTAGGTGGTATCTCAGCCCAGCCTACCCCGTTGGTTAGGTGATATCTCAGCCCAGCCTACCCTCTTGGTTAGGTGGTATCTCAGCCCAGCCTACCCTGTTGGTTAGGTGATATCTCAGCCCAGTCTACCCCGTTGGTTAGGTGATATCTCAGCCCAGTCTACCCCGTTGGTTAGGTGATATCTCAGGCCATACTACACTGTTGGTTAGGTGGTATCTCAGCCCAGCCCAGTCTACCCTGTTGGTTAGGTGCTATCTCAGCCCAGCCTACCCTGTTGGTTAGGTGATATCTCAGCCCATACTACACTGTTGGTTAGGTGATATCTCAGCCCAGCCTACACTGTGGTTAGGTGATATCTCAGCCCAGCCCAGTCTACCCTGTTGGTTAGGTGATATCTCAGCCCTGCCCAGTCTACACTGTTGGTTAGGTGATATCTCAGCCCGTACTACACTGTTGGTTAGGTGGTATCTCAGCCCAGCCCAGTCTACCCTGTTGGTTAGGTGCTATCTCAGCCCAGCCTACCCTGTTGGTTAGGTGATATCTCAGCCCAGCCTACCCTGTTGGTTAGGTGATATCTCAGCCCAGCCTACCCTGTTGGTTAGGTGATATCTCAGCCCAGTCTACCCTGTTTGTTAGGTGGTGTCTCAGCCCAGCCTACCCTGTTGGTTAGGTGACATCTCAGCCCAGCCTACCCTGTTGGTTAGGTGACATCTCAGCCCAGCCTACCCTGTTGGTTAGGTGACATCTCAGCCCAGCCTACCCTGTTGGTTAGGTGATATCTCAGCCCAGTCTACCCCGTTGGTTAGGTGATATCTCAGCCCATACTACACTGTTGGTTAGGTGATATCTCAGCCCAGCCTACCCTGTTGGTTAGGTGATATCTCAGCCCAGCCCAGTCTACACGGTTGGTTAGTTGATATCTCAGCCCAGCCTACCCTGTTGGTTAGGTGATAGCCCAGCCTACCCTGTTGGTTAGGTAATATCTCAGCCCAGTCTACCCTGTTGGTTAGGGTGTGTCTCAGCCCAGCCTACCCTGTTGGTTAGGTGACATCTCAGCCCAGCCTACCCTGTTGGTTAGGTGACATCTCAGCCCAGCCTACCCTGTTGGTTAGGTGACATCTCAGCCCAGCCTACCCTGTTGGTTAGGTGACATCTCAGCCCAGCCTACCCTGTTGGTTAGGTGGTATCTCAGCCAAGCCCAGCCTACACTGTTGGTTAGGTGACATCTCAGCCCAGCCTACCCTGTTGGTTAGGTGATATCTTAGCCCAGTCTACCCTGTTTGTTAGGTGGTGTTTCAGCCCAGCCTACCCTGTTGGTTAGGTGACATCTCAGCCCAGCCTACCCTGTTGGTTAGGTGACATCTCAGCCCAGCCTACCCTGTTGGTTAGGTGACATCTCAGCCCAGCCTACCCTGTTGGTTAGGTGGTATCTCAGCCAAACCCAGCCTACACTGTTGGTTAGGTGACATCTCAGCCCAGCCTACCCTGTTGGTTAGGTGACATCTCAGCCCAGCCTACCCTGTTGGTTAGGTGGTATCTCAGCCCAGCCTACCCTGTTGGTTAGGTGGTATCTCAGCCTAGCCTACCCTGTTGGTTAGGTGACATCTCAGCCCAGCCTACCCTGTTGGTTAGGTGACATCTCAGCCCAGCCTACCCTGTTGGTTAGGTGACATCTCAGCCCAGCCTACCCTGTTGGTTAGGTGACATCTCAGCCCTGCCTACCCTGTTGGTTAGGTGGTATCTCAGCCCCCAGCCTACCCTGTTGGTTAGGTGGTATCTCAGCCCAGCCTACCCTGTTGGTTAGGTGGTATCTCAGCCCAGCCTACCCTGTTGGTTAGGTGGTATCTCAGCCCAGCCCACCCTGTTGGTTAGGTGATATCTCAGCCCAGTCTACCCTGTTGGTTAGGTGATATCTCAGCCCAGCCTACCCTGTTGGTTAGGTGGTATCTCAGCCCAGCCCACCCTGTTGGTTAGGTGGTATCTCAGCCCAGCCCACCCTGTTGGTTAGGTGGTATCTCAGCCCAGACTACCCTGTTGGTTGGGTGGTATCTCAGCCCAGACTACCCTGTTGGTTAGGTGGTATCTCAGCCCAGCCCACCCTGTTGGTTAGGTGGTATCTCAGCCCAGCCTACCCTGTTGGTTAGGTGACATCTCAGCCCAGTCTACCCTGTTGGTTAGGTGACATCTCAGCCCAGTCTACCCTGTTGGTTAGGTGACATCTCAGCCCTGCCTACCCTGTTGGTTAGGTGATATCCCAGCCCAGACTACCCTGTTGGTTAGGTGGTATCTCAGCCCAGCCTACCCTGTTGGTTAGGTGGTATCTCAGCCCAGTCTACCCTGTTGGTTAGGTGATATCTCAGCCCAGACTACCCTGTTGGTTAGGTGACATTTCTTGTTGCCCCTTTTTGTTGATTTGAAATGTGTCCCAAATTGCACCCTATTCCCTACATAGTGCACTTCTTCTGACCAGAGCCCTGTGACTATATAGGGAATAGGATGCAGGCTATGTCTCTGTGGGATGATGTATGGAGATGTGGCTGGTATCTGAACGTTCTGTCTCCCCTTGTGACCCTGACAACATTCATCATGTTTCAGATCTAACTCCCCTGTTCCCTGACCTTGTAACTCCCCTGTTCCCTGACCTTGTAACTCCCCTGTTCCCTGACCTTGTAACTCCCCTGACCTTGTAACTCTCCTGTTCCCTGACCTTGTAACTCCCCTGACCTTGTAACTCCCCTGTTCCCTGACCTTGTAACTCCCCTGTTCCCTGACCTTGTAACTCCCCTGACCTTGTAACTCCCCTGTCCCCTGACCTTGTAACTCTCCTGTTCCCTGACCTTGTAACTCCCCTGACCTTGTAACTCCCCTGTCCCCTGACCTTGTAACTCTCCTGTCCCCTGACCTTGTAACTCCCCTGACCTTGTAACTCCCCTGTCCCCTGACCTTGTAACTCTCCTGTCCCCTGACCTTGTAACTCTCCTGTTCCCTGACCTTGTAACTCCCCTGACCTTGTAACTCCCCTGTCCCCTGACCTTGTAACTCTCCTGTTCCCTGACCTTGTAACTCCCCTGACCTTGTAACTCCCCTGTCCCCTGACCTTGTAACTCTCCTGTTCCCTGACCTTGTAACTCCCCTGACCTTGTAACTCCCCTGTTCCCTGACCTTGTAACTCCCCTGTTCCCTGACCTTGTAACTCCCCTGACCTTGTAACTCCCCTGTTCCCTGACCTTGTAACTCTCCTGTTCCCTGACCTTGTAACTCCCCTGTTCCCTGACCTTGTAACTCCCCTGTTCCCTGACCTTGTAACTCCCCTGACCTTGTAACTCCCCTGTTCCCTGACCTTGTAACTCCCCTGTTCCCTGACCTTGTAACTCCCCTGACCTTGTAACTCCCCTGACCTTGTAACTCCCCTGTTCCCTGACCTTGTAACTCCCCTGTTCCCTGACCTTGTAACTCCCCTGACCTTGTAACTCCCTGTTCCCTGACCTTGTAACTCTCCTGTTCCCTGACCTTGTAACTCCCCTGACCTTGTAACTCCCTGTTCCCTGACCTTGTAACTCCCCTGACCTTGTAACTCCCCTGTTCCCTGACCTTGTAACTCCCTGTTCCCTGACCTTGTAACTCCCTGACCTTGTAACTCCCTGACCTTGTAACTCCCCTGTTCCCTGACCTTGTAACTCCCCTGTTCCCTGACCTTGTAACTCCCTGACCTTGTAACTCCCCTGTTCCCTGACCTTGTAACTCTCCTGTTCCCTGACCTTGTAACTCCCCTGACCTTGTAACTCCCCTGTTCCCTGACCTTGTAACTCCCCTGTTCCCTGACCTTGTAACTCCCCTGACCTTGTAACTCCCTGTCCCCTGACCTTGTAACTCCCCTGTTCCCTGACCTTGTAACTCCCCTGACCTTGTAACTCCCCTGTCCCCTGACCTTGTTACTCCCCTGTCCCCTGACCTTGTAACTCCCCTGTTCCCTGACCTTGTAACTCCCCTGTTCCCTGACCTTGTAACTCCCCTGTTCCCTGACCTTGTAACTCCCCTGACCTTGTAACTCCCCTGACCTTGTAACTCCCCTGACCTTGTAACTCCCCTGACCTTGTAACTCCCCTGACCTTGTAACTCCCCTGTCCCCTGACCTTGTAACTCCCCTGTTCCCTGACCTTGTAACTCCCCTGTCCCCTGACCTTGTAACTCCCCTGTTCCCTGACCTTGTCTCCTGACCTTGTAACTCCCTGACCTTGTAACTCCCTGACCTTGTAACTCCCCTGTTCCCTGACCTTGTAACTCCCCTGACCTTGTAACTCCCCTGTTCCCTGACCTTGTAACTCCCCTGACCTTGTAACTCCCCTGACCTTGTAACTCCCCTGTCCCCTGACCTTGTAACTCCCCTGTTCCCTGACCTTGTAACTCCCCTGTTCCCTGACCTTGTAACTCCCCTGACCTTGTAACTCCCCTGTTCCCTGACCTTGTAACTCCCCTGTTCCCTGACCTTGTAACTCCCCTGACCTTGTAACTCCCCTGTTCCCTGACCTTGTAACTCCCCTGACCTTGTAACTCCCCTGTTCCCTGACCTTGTAACTCCCCTGTTCCCTGACCTTGTAACTCCCCTGTTCCCTGACCTTGTAACTCTCCTGTTCCCTGACCTTGTAACTCCCTGACCTTCTCCTGACCTTGTAACTCCCCTGTTCCCTGACCTTGTAACTCCCCTTTTCCCTGACCTTGTAACTCCCCTGTTCCCTGACCTTGTAACTCCCCTGACCTTGTAACTCCCCTGTTCCCTGACCTTGTAACTCCCCTGACCTTGTAACTCCCCTGACCTTGTAACTCCCCTGTTCCCTGACCTTGTAACTCCCCTGTCCCCTGACCTTGTAACTCCCCTGTTCCCTGACCTTGTAACTCCCCTGTCCCCTGACCTTGTAACTCCCCTGTTCCCTGACCTTGTAACTCCCCTGACCTTGTAACTCCCCTGACCTTGTAACTCCCCTGTTCCCTGACCTTGTAACTCCCCTGACCTTGTAACTCCCCTGTTCCCTGACCTTGTAACTCCCCTGACCTTGTAACTCCCCTGAACTTGTAACTCCCCTGACCTTGTAACTCCCCTGTCCCCTGACCTTGTAACTCCCCTGTCCCCTGACCTTGTAACTCCCTGTTCCCTGACCTTGTAACTCCCCTGTTCCCTGACCTTGTAACTCCCCTGTTCCCTGACCTTGTAACTCCCTGACCTTGTAACTCCCTGTTCCCTGACCTTGTAACTCCCTGACCTTGTAACTCCCCTGACCTTGTAACTCCCCTGACCTTGTAACTCCCTGTTCCCTGACCTTGTAACTCCCCTGACCTTGTAACTCCCTGTTCCCTGACCTTGTAACTCCCCTGACCTTGTAACTCCCTGACCTTGTAACTCCCCTGTCCCCTGACCTTGTAACTCCCTGTTCCCTGACCTTGTAACTCCCTGACCTTGTAACTCCCCCTTACCTTGTAACTCCCCTGTTCCCTGACCTTGTAACTCCCCTGACCTTGTAACTCCCCTGTTCCCTGACCTTGTAACTCCCCTGACCTTGTAACTCCCCTGACCTTGTAACTCCCCAGTTCCCTGACCTTGTAACTCCCCTGTTCCCTGACCTTGTAACTCCCCTGTTCCCTGACCTTGTAACTCCCCTGTTCCCTGACCTTGTAACTCCCCTGTTCCCTGACCTTGTAACTCCCCTGTTCCCTGACCTTGTAACTCCCCTGTTTCCTGACCTTGTAACTATCCTGTTCCTGACCTTGTAACTCCCTTGTAACTCCCTGACCTTGTAACTCCCCTGTTCCCTGACCTTGTAACTCCCCTTTTCCCTGACCTTGTAACTCCCCTGTTCCCTGACCTTGTAACTCCCCTGACCTTGTAACTCCCCTGTTCCCTGACCTTGTAACTCCCCTGACCTTGTAACTCCCCTGACCTTGTAACTCCCCTGTTCCCTGACCTTGTAACTCCCCTGTCCCCTGACCTTGTAACTCCCCTGTTCCCTGACCTTGTAACTCCCCTGTCCCCTGACCTTGTAACTCCCCTGTTCCCTGACCTTGTACCTTGTAACTCCCTGACCTTGTAACTCCCTGTTCCCTGACCTTGTAACTCTCCTGTTCCCTGACCTTGTAACTCCCTGACCTTGTAACTCCCCTGACCTTGTAACTCCCCTGTTCCCTGACCTTGTAACTCCCTGACCTTGTAACTCCCCTGTTCCCTGACCTTGTAACTCCCTGACCTTGTAACTCCCTGTTCCCTGACCTTGTAACTCCCCTGACCTTGTAACTCCCTGACCTTGTAACTCCCTGTTCCCTGACCTGTAACTCCCTGTCCCCTGACCTTGTAACTCCCCTGTTCCCTGACCTTGTAACTCCCCTGTCCCCTGACCTTGTAACTCCCCTGTTCCCTGACCTTGTAACTCCCCTGACCTGTTCCCTGACCTTGTAACTCCCTGTTCCCTGACCTTGTAACTCCTGACCTTGTAACTCCCTGTTCCTGACCTTGTAACTCCCCTGACCTTGTAACTCCCTGAACTTGTAACTCCCTGACCTTGTAACTCCCCTGTCCCCTGACCTTGTAACTCCCCTGTCCCCTGACCTTGTAACTCTCCTGTTCCCTGACCTTGTAACTCCCCTGTTCCCTGACCTTGTAACTCCCCTGTTCCCTGACCTTGTAACTCCCTTGTAACTCCCCTGTTCCCTGACCTTGTAACTCCCCTGACCTTGTAACTCCCCTGTAACTCCCCTGACCTTGTAACTCCCTGTTCTGACCTTGTAACTCCCTGACCTTGTAACTCCCTGTTCCCTGACCTTGTAACTCCCCTGACCTTCCTCCCTGACCTTGTAACTCCCTGTCCCCTGACCTTGTAACTCCCTGTTCCCTGACCTTGTAACTCCCCTGACCTTGTAACTCCCCTGTTCCCTTACCTTGTAACTCCCCTGTTCCCTTACCTTGTAACTCCCCTGTTCCCTGACCTTGTAACTCCCCTGACCTTGTAACTCCCCTGTTCCCTGACCTTGTAACTCCCCTGACCTTGTAACTCCCCTGACCTTGTAACTCCCTGTTCCCTGACCTTGTAACTCCCCTGTTCCCTGACCTTGTAACTCCCCTGTTCCCTGACCTTGTAACTCCCCTGTTCCCTGACCTTGTAACTCCCCTGTTCCCTGACCTTGTAACTCCCCTGTTCCCTGACCTTGTAACTCCCCTGTTTCCTGACCTTGTAACTATCCTGTTCCCTGACCTTGTAACTCCCCTGACCTTGTAACTCCCCTGACCTTGTAACTCCCCTGTTCCCTGACCTTGTAACTCCCCTTTTCCCTGACCTTGTAACTCCCCTGTTCCCTGACCTTGTAACTCCCTGACCTTGTAACTCCCTGTTCCTGACCTTGTAACTCCCTGACCTTGTAACTCCCTGACCTTGTAACTCCCTGTTCCCTGACCTTGTAACTCCCTGTCCCCTGACCTTGTAACTCCCCTGTTCCCTGACCTTGTAACTCCCCTGTCCCCTGACCTTGTAACTCCCTGTTCCCTGACCTTGTAACTCCCCTGACCTTGTAACTCCCTGACCTTGTAACTCCCTGTTCCCTGACCTTGTAACTCCCCTGACCTTGTAACTCCCCTGTTCCCTGACCTTGTAACTCCCCTGACCTTGTAACTCCCTGAACTTGTAACTCCCTGACCTTGTAACTCCCCTGTCCCCTGACCTTGTAACTCCCCTGTTCCCTGACCTTGTAACTCCCTGTTCCCTGACCTTGTAACTCCCTGTTCCCTGTAACTCCCTGTTCCCTGACCTTGTAACTCCCTGACCTTGTAACTCCCCTGTTCCCTGACCTTGTAACTCCCCTGACCTTGTAACTCCCTGACCTTGTAACTCCCTGACCTTGTAACTCCCTGTTCCCTGACCTTGTAACTCCCTGACCTTGTAACTCCCTGTTCCCTGACCTTGTAACTCCCCTGACCTTGTAACTCCCTGAACTTGTAACTCCCTGACCTTGTAACTCCCCTGTCCCTGACCTTGTAACTCCCTGTCCCCTGACCTTGTAACTCCCCTGTTCCCTGACCTTGTAACTCCCCTGTTCCCTGACCTTGTAACTCCCCTGTTCCCTGACCTTGTAACTCCCCTGTTCCCTGACCTTGTAACTCCCCTGTTCCCTGACCTTGTAACTCCCCTGTTCCCTGACCTTGTAACTCCCCTGTTCCCTGACCTTGTAACTCCCCTGTCCCCTGACCTTGTCTGTTTCAGATCTAACTCTCCTGTTCCCTGACTTTGTGTGTTTCAGATCTGTGTACGATGACCAGCCTAATGCCCACAAGAGGTTTATGGAGAAGCTTGAGGTCAGGATCCGTAACCATGACAGAGAGATAGAGAAGATGTGTAACTTCCACCACCAGGGGTTTGTGGACGCCATCACCGAGCTGCTCAAAGTCCGTGCCGACGCAGAGAAACTGATGGTGAGACAGGAGACCCAATCAAATCAAAGTGTATTAGTCACATGCTCCGAATATAACAGGTGTAGTGAAATGCTTACTTACAGGCTCAAACCAACAGTGCAAAAAAAAGGTGTGTGTGTGGTGTGTGGTGTGTGTGTGTGTGTGGTGTGTGTGTGTGTGGTGTGTGTGTGTGGTGTGTGTGTGTGGTGACACTAACTGTGTGTGTGTGGTGTGTGTGTGTCGTGTGTGGTGTGTGTGTGTGTGTGGTGACACTAACTGTGTGTGTGTGTGGTGTGTGTGTGTGGTGTGTGTGTGTGTGTGTGTGTGGTGTGGTGTGTGTGTGTGTGTGTGTGTGTGTGTGTGTGTGTAAGTAAAGAAATAAAACAACAGTAAAAATACATTTGAAATAAGAGTAGCAAGGCCACAGCTATAGCTATATACAGACACCTGTTAGTCAGGCTGATTGAGGTAGTATGTACATGTAGCTATATACAGACACCTGTTAGTCAGGCTGATTGAGGTAGTATGTACATGTAGCTATATACAGACACCTGTTAGTCAGGCTGATTGAGGTAGTATGTACATGTAGCTATATACAGACACCTGTTAGTCAGGCTGATTGAGGTAGTATGTACATGTAGCTCTATACAGACACCTGTTAGTCAGGCTGATTGAGGTAGTATGTTCATGTAGATATATACAGACACCTGTTAGTCAGGCTGATTGAGGTAGTATGTACATGTAGCTATATACAGACACCTGTTAGTCAGGCTGATTGAGGTAGTATGTACATGTAGCTATATACAGACACCTGTTAGTCAGGCTGATTGAGGTAGTATGTTCATGTAGCTATATACAGACACCTGTTAGTCAGGCTGATTGAGGTAGTATGTTCATGTAGATATATACAGACACCTGTTAGTCAGGCTGATTGAGGTAGTATGTTCATGTAGCTATATACAGACACCTGTTAGTCAGGCTGATTGAGGTAGTATGTTCATGTAGATATATACAGACACCTGTTAGTCAGGCTGATTGAGGTAGTATGTACATGTAGCTATATACAGACACCTGTTAGTCAGGCTGATTGAGGTAGTATGTACATGTAGATATATACAGACACCTGTTAGTCAGGCTGATTGAGGTAGTATGTTCATGTAGATATATACAGACACCTGTTAGTCAGGCTGATTGAGGTAGTATGTACATGTAGATATATACAGACACCTGTTAGTCAGGCTGATTGAGGTAGTATGTTCATGTAGATATATACAGACACCTGTTAGTCAGGCTGATTGAGGTAGTATGTACATGTAGCTATATACAGACACCTGTTAGTCAGGCTGATTGAGGTAGTATGTACATGTAGCTATATACAGACACCTGTTAGTCAGGCTGATTGAGGTAGTATGTTCATGTAGCTATATACAGACACCTGTTAGTCAGGATGATTGAGGTAGTATGTACATGTAGCTATATACCGACACCTGTTAGTAGCACGGCCATATAGGCTATATACAGACACCTGTTAGTCAGGCTGATTGAGGTAGTATGGACATGTAGCTATATACAGACACCTGTTAGTCAGGCTGATTGAGGTAGTATGTACATGTAGCTATATACAGACACCTGTTAGTCAGGCTGATTGAGGTAGTATGTACATGTAGCTATATACAGACACCTGTTAGTCAGGCTGATTGAGGTAGTATGTTCATGTAGCTCTATACAGACACCTGTTAGTCAGGCTGATTGAGGTAGTATCTACATGTAGCTATATACAGACACCTGTTAGTCAGGCTGATTGAGGTAGTATGTTCATGTAGCTACATACAGACACCTGTTAGTCAGGCTGATTGAGGTAGTATGTTCATGTAGATATATACAGACACCTGTTAGTCAGGCTGATTGAGGTAGTATGTTCATGTAGCTACATACAGACACCTGTTAGTCAGGCTGATTGAGGTAGTATGTTCATGTAGATATATACAGACACCTGTTAGTCAGGCTGATTGAGGTAGTATGTACATGTAGCTATATACAGACACCTGTTAGTCAGGCTGATTGAGGTAGTATGTACATGTATGTACATGTAGCTATATACAGACACCTGTTAGTCAGGCTGATTGAGGTAGTATGTTCATGTAGATATATACAGACACCTGTTAGTCAGGCTGATTGAGGTAGTATGTTCATGTAGCTATATACAGACACCTGTTAGTCAGGCTGATTGAGGTAGTATGTTCATGTAGCTATATACAGACACCTGTTAGTCAGGCTGATTGAGGTAGTATGTACATGTAGATATATACAGACACCTGTTAGTCAGGCTGATTGAGGTAGTATGTTCATGTAGCTATATACAGACACCTGTTAGTCAGGCTGATTGAGGTAGTATGTACATGTAGCTATATACAGACACCTGTTAGTCAGGCTGATTGAGGTAGTATGTACATGTAGATATATACAGACACCTGTTAGTCAGGCTGATTGAGGTAGTATGTTCATGTAGATATATACAGACACCTGTTAGTCAGGCTGATTGAGGTAGTATGTTCATGTAGATATATACAGACACCTGTTAGTCAGGCTGATTGAGGTAGTATCTACATGTAGCTCTATACAGACACCTGTTAGTCAGGCTGATTGAGGTAGTATGTTCATGTAGATATATACAGACACCTGTTAGTCAGGCTGATTGAGGTAGTATGTTCATGTAGATATATACAGACACCTGTTAGTCAGGCTGATTGAGGTAGTATGTACATGTAGCTATATACAGACACCTGTTAGTCAGGCTGATTGAGGTAGTATGTTCATGTAGATATATACAGACACCTGTTAGTCAGGCTGATTGAGGTAGTATCTACATGTAGCTATATACAGACACCTGTTAGTCAGGCTGATTGAGGTAGTATCACATGTAGCTCTATACAGACACCTGTTAGTCAGGCTGATTGAGGTAGTATCTACATGTAGCTCTATACAGACACCTGTTAGTCAGGCTGATTGAGGTAGTATCTACATGTAGCTCTATACAGACACCTGTTAGTCAGGCTGATTGAGGTAGTATGTACATGTAGATATATACAGACATGTAGTCAGGCTGATTGAGGTAGTATGTTCATGTAGATATACAGACACCTGTTAGTCAGGCTGATTGAGGTAGTATGTTCATGTAGATATATACAGACACCTGTTAGTCAGGCTGATTGAGGTAGTATGTTCATGTAGCTATATACAGACACCTGTTAGTCAGGCTGATTGAGGTAGTATGTACATGTAGATATATACAGACACCTGTTAGTCAGGCTGATTGAGGTAGTATGTTCATGTAGCTATATACAGACACCTGTTAGTCAGGCTGATTGAGGTAGTATGTTCATGTAGATATATACAGACACCTGTTAGTCAGGCTGATTGAGGTAGTATGTTCATGTAGATATATACAGACACCTGTTAGTCAGGCTGATTGAGGTAGTATGTACATGTAGCTATATACAGACACCTGTTAGTCAGGCTGATTGAGGTAGTATGTTCATGTAGATATATACAGACACCTGTTAGTCAGGCTGATTGAGGTAGTATGTACATGTAGCTCTATACAGACACCTGTTAGTCAGGCTGATTGAGGTAGTATGTTCATGTAGATATATACAGACACCTGTTAGTCAGGCTGATTGAGGTAGTATGTTCATGTAGATATATACAGACACCTGTTAGTCAGGCTGATTGAGGTAGTATGTACATGTAGCTCTATACAGACACCTGTTAGTCAGGCTGATTGAGGTAGTATGTTCATGTAGATATATACAGACACCTGTTAGTCAGGCTGATTGAGGTAGTATGTACATGTAGCTCTATACAGACACCTGTTAGTCAGGCTGATTGAGGTAGTATGTTCATGTAGATATATACAGACACCTGTTAGTCAGGCTGATTGAGGTAGTATGTACATGTAGCTATATACAGACACCTGTTAGTCAGGCTGATTGAGGTAGTATGTACATGTAGCTCTATACAGACACCTGTTAGTCAGGCTGATTGAGGTAGTATGTACATGTAGATATATACAGACACCTGTTAGTCAGGCTGATTGAGGTAGTATGTTCATGTAGATATATACAGACACCTGTTAGTCAGGCTGATTGAGGTAGTATGTACATGTAGATATATACAGACACCTGTTAGTCAGGCTGATTGAGGTAGTATCTACATGTAGCTATATACAGACACCTGTTAGTCAGGCTGATTGAGGTAGTATCTACATGTAGCTCTATACAGACACCTGTTAGTCAGGCTGATTGAGGTAGTATGTTCATGTAGATATATACAGACACCTGTTAGTCAGGCTGATTGAGGTAGTATGTTCATGTAGATATATACAGACACCTGTTAGTCAGGCTGATTGAAGTAGTATCTACATGTAGCTCTATACAGACACCTGTTAGTCAGGCTGATTGAGGTAGTATGTTCATGTAGATATATACAGACACCTGTTAGTCAGGCTGATTGAGGTAGTATGTTCATGTAGATATATACAGACACCTGTTAGTCAGGCTGATTGAGGTAGTATGTACATGTAGCTATATACAGACACCTGTTAGTCAGGCTGATTGAGGTAGTATGTTCATGTAGATATATACAGACACCTGTTAGTCAGGCTGATTGAGGTAGTATCTACATGTAGCTCTATACAGACACCTGTTAGTCAGGCTGATTGAGGTAGTATGTTCATGTAGATATATACAGACACCTGTTAGTCAGGCTGATTGAGGTAGTATGTACATGTAGCTATATACAGACACCTGTTAGTCAGGCTGATTGAGGTAGTATGTACATGTAGCTCTATACAGACACCTGTTAGTCAGGCTGATTGAGGTAGTATGTACATGTAGATATATACAGACACCTGTTAGTCAGGCTGATTGAGGTAGTATGTTCATGTAGATATATACAGACACCTGTTAGTCAGGCTGATTGAGGTAGTATGTTCATGTAGATATATACAGACACCTGTTAGTCAGGCTGATTGAGGTAGTATCTACATGTAGCTCTATACAGACACCTGTTAGTCAGGCTGATTGAGGTAGTATCTACATGTAGATATATACAGACACCTGTTAGTCAGGCTGATTGAGGTAGTATGTTCATGTAGATATATACAGACACCTGTTAGTCAGGCTGATTGAGGTAGTATGTTCATGTAGATATATACAGACACCTGTTAGTCAGGCTGATTGAGGTAGTATGTACATGTAGCTCTATACAGACACCTGTTAGTCAGGCTGATTGAGGTAGTATGTTCATGTAGATATATACAGACACCTGTTAGTCAGGCTGATTGAGGTAGTATGTTCATGTAGATATATACAGACACCTGTTAGTCAGGCTGATTGAGGTAGTATGTACATGTAGCTCTATACAGACACCTGTTAGTCAGGCTGATTGAGGTAGTATGTTCATGTAGATATATACAGACACCTGTTAGTCAGGCTGATTGAGGTAGTATCTACATGTAGCTCTATACAGACACCTGTTAGTCAGGCTGATTGAGGTAGTATGTTCATGTAGATATATACAGACACCTGTTAGTCAGGCTGATTGAGGTAGTATCTACATGTAGCTCTATACAGACACCTGTTAGTCAGGCTGATTGAGGTAGTATCTACATGTAGCTCTATACAGACACCTGTTAGTCAGGCTGATTGAGGTAGTATGTACATGTAGATATATACAGACACCTGTTAGTCAGGCTGATTGAGGTAGTATGTTCATGTAGATATATACAGACACCTGTTAGTCAGGCTGATTGAGGTAGTATGTTCATGTAGATATATACAGACACCTGTTAGTCAGGCTGATTGAGGTAGTATCTACATGTAGCTCTATACAGACACCTGTTAGTCAGGCTGATTGAGGTAGTATCTACATGTAGATATATACAGACACCTGTTAGTCAGGCTGATTGAGGAAGTATGTTCATGTAGATATATACAGACACCTGTTAGTCAGGCTGATTGAGGTAGTATCTACATGTAGCTCTATACAGACACCTGTTAGTCAGGCTGATTGAGGTAGTATCTACATGTAGATATATACAGACACCTGTTAGTCAGGCTGATTGAGGTAGTATGTTCATGTAGATATATACAGACACCTGTTAGTCAGGCTGATTGAGGTAGTATCTACATGTAGCTCTATACAGACACCTGTTAGTCAGGCTGATTGAGGTAGTATCTACATGTAGATATATACAGACACCTGTTAGTCAGGCTGATTGAGGTAGTATGTTCATGTAGATATATACAGACACCTGTTAGTCAGGCTGATTGAGGTAGTATCTACATGTAGCTCTATACAGACACCTGTTAGTCAGGCTGATTGAGGTAGTATCTACATGTAGCTCTATACAGACACCTGTTAGTCAGGCTGATTGAGGTAGTATGTACATGTAGATATATACAGACACCTGTTAGTCAGGCTGATTGAGGTAGTATGTTCATGTAGATATATACAGACACCTGTTAGTCAGGCTGATTGAGGTAGTATGTTCATGTAGATATATACAGACACCTGTTAGTCAGGCTGATTGAGGTAGTATCTACATGTAGCTCTATACAGACACCTGTTAGTCAGGCTGATTGAGGTAGTATCTACATGTAGATATATACAGACACCTGTTAGTCAGGCTGATTGAGGTAGTATCTACATGTAGCTCTATACAGACACCTGTTAGTCAGGCTGATTGAGGTAGTATGTTCATGTAGATATATACAGACACCTGTTAGTCAGGCTGATTGAGGTAGTATGTTCATGTAGATATATACAGACACCTGTTAGTCAGGCTGATTGAGGTAGTATGTACATGTAGCTCTATACAGACACCTGTTAGTCAGGCTGATTGAGGTAGTATGTTCATGTAGATATATACAGACACCTGTTAGTCAGGCTGATTGAGGTAGTATCTACATGTAGCTCTATACAGACACCTGTTAGTCAGGCTGATTGAGGTAGTATCTACATGTAGCTCTATACAGACACCTGTTAGTCAGGCTGATTGAGGTAGTATCTACATGTAGCTCTATACAGACACCTGTTAGTCAGGCTGATTGAGGTAGTATCTACATGTAGCTCTATACAGACACCTGTTAGTCAGGCTGATTGAGGTAGTATGTACATGTAGATATATACAGACACCTGTTAGTCAGGCTGATTGAGGTAGTATGTTCATGTAGATATATACAGACACCTGTTAGTCAGGCTGATTGAGGTAGTATGTTCATGTAGATATATACAGACACCTGTTAGTCAGGCTGATTGAGGTAGTATGTTCATGTAGCTATATACAGACACCTGTTAGTCAGGCTGATTGAGGTAGTATGTACATGTAGATATATACAGACACCTGTTAGTCAGGCTGATTGAGGTAGTATGTTCATGTAGCTATATACAGACACCTGTTAGTCAGGCTGATTGAGGTAGTATGTTCATGTAGATATATACAGACACCGGTTAGTCAGGCTGATTGAGGTAGTATGTTCATGTAGATATATACAGACACCTGTTAGTCAGGCTGATTGAGGTAGTATCTACATGTAGCTATATACAGACACCTGTTAGTCAGGCTGATTGAGGTAGTATGTTCATGTAGATATATACAGACACCTGTTAGTCAGGCTGATTGAGGTAGTATCTACATGTAGCTCTATACAGACACCTGTTAGTCAGGCTGATTGAGGTAGTATGTTCATGTAGATATATACAGACACCTGTTAGTCAGGCTGATTGAGGTAGTATGTTCATGTAGATATATACAGACACCTGTTAGTCAGGCTGATTGAGGTAGTATGTACATGTAGCTCTATACAGACACCTGTTAGTCAGGCTGATTGAGGTAGTATGTTCATGTAGATATATACAGACACCTGTTAGTCAGGCTGATTGAGGTAGTATCTACATGTAGCTCTATACAGACACCTGTTAGTCAGGCTGATTGAGGTAGTATGTTCATGTAGATATATACAGACACCTGTTAGTCAGGCTGATTGAGGTAGTATCTACATGTAGCTCTATACAGACACCTGTTAGTCAGGCTGATTGAGGTAGTATCTACATGTAGCTCTATACAGACACCTGTTAGTCAGGCTGATTGAGGTAGTATGTACATGTAGATATATACAGACACCTGTTAGTCAGGCTGATTGAGGTAGTATGTTCATGTAGATATATACAGACACCTGTTAGTCAGGCTGATTGAGGTAGTATGTTCATGTAGATATATACAGACACCTGTTAGTCAGGCTGATTGAGGTAGTATCTACATGTAGCTCTATACAGACACCTGTTAGTCAGGCTGATTGAGGTAGTATCTACATGTAGATATATACAGACACCTGTTAGTCAGGCTGATTGAGGTAGTATGTTCATGTAGATATATACAGACACCGGTTAGTCAGGCTGATTGAGGTAGTATGTTCATGTAGATATATACAGACACCTGTTAGTCAGGCTGATTGAAGTAGTATCTACATGTAGCTCTATACAGACACCTGTTAGTCAGGCTGATTGAGGTAGTATGTTCATGTAGATATATACAGACACCTGTTAGTCAGGCTGATTGAGGTAGTATGTTCATGTAGATATATACAGACACCTGTTAGTCAGGCTGATTGAGGTAGTATGTACATGTAGCTCTATACAGACACCTGTTAGTCAGGCTGATTGAGGTAGTATGTTCATGTAGATATATACAGACACCTGTTAGTCAGGCTGATTGAGGTAGTATCTACATGTAGCTCTATACAGACACCTGTTAGTCAGGCTGATTGAGGTAGTATGTTCATGTAGATATATACAGACACCTGTTAGTCAGGCTGATTGAGGTAGTATCTACATGTAGCTCTATACAGACACCTGTTAGTCAGGCTGATTGAGGTAGTATCTACATGTAGCTCTATACAGACACCTGTTAGTCAGGCTGATTGAGGTAGTATGTACATGTAGATATATACAGACACCTGTTAGTCAGGCTGATTGAGGTAGTATGTTCATGTAGATATATACAGACACCTGTTAGTCAGGCTGATTGAGGTAGTATGTTCATGTAGATATATACAGACACCTGTTAGTCAGGCTGATTGAGGTAGTATCTACATGTAGCTCTATACAGACACCTGTTAGTCAGGCTGATTGAGGTAGTATCTACATGTAGATATATACAGACACCTGTTAGTCAGGCTGATTGAGGTAGTATGTTCATGTAGATATATACAGACACCGGTTAGTCAGGCTGATTGAGGTAGTATGTTCATGTAGATATATACAGACACCTGTTAGTCAGGCTGATTGAGGTAGTATCTACATGTAGCTCTATACAGACACCTGTTAGTCAGGCTGATTGAGGTAGTATGTTCATGTAGATATATACAGACACCTGTTAGTCAGGCTGATTGAGGTAGTATGTTCATGTAGATATATACAGACACCTGTTAGTCAGGCTGATTGAGGTAGTATGTACATGTAGCTCTATACAGACACCTGTTAGTCAGGCTGATTGAGGTAGTATGTTCATGTAGATATATACAGACACCTGTTAGTCAGGCTGATTGAGGTAGTATCTACATGTAGCTCTATACAGACACCTGTTAGTCAGGCTGATTGAGGTAGTATGTTCATGTAGATATATACAGACACCTGTTAGTCAGGCTGATTGAGGTAGTATCTACATGTAGCTCTATACAGACACCTGTTAGTCAGGCTGATTGAGGTAGTATCTACATGTAGCTCTATACAGACACCTGTTAGTCAGGCTGATTGAGGTAGTATGTACATGTAGATATATACAGACACCTGTTAGTCAGGCTGATTGAGGTAGTATGTTCATGTAGATATATACAGACACCTGTTAGTCAGGCTGATTGAGGTAGTATGTTCATGTAGATATATACAGACACCTGTTAGTCAGGCTGATTGAGGTAGTATCTACATGTAGCTCTATACAGACACCTGTTAGTCAGGCTGATTGAGGTAGTATCTACATGTAGATATATACAGACACCTGTTAGTCAGGCTGATTGAGGTAGTATGTTCATGTAGATATATACAGACACCTGTTAGTCAGGCTGATTGAGGTAGTATCTACATGTAGCTCTATACAGACACCTGTTAGTCAGGCTGATTGAGGTAGTATCTACATGTAGATATATACAGACACCTGTTAGTCAGGCTGATTGAGGTAGTATGTTCATGTAGATATATACAGACACCTGTTAGTCAGGCTGATTGAGGTAGTATCTACATGTAGCTCTATACAGACACCTGTTAGTCAGGCTGATTGAGGTAGTATCTACATGTAGATATATACAGACACCTGTTAGTCAGGCTGATTGAGGTAGTATGTTCATGTAGATATATACAGACACCTGTTAGTCAGGCTGATTGAGGTAGTATCTACATGTAGCTCTATACAGACACCTGTTAGTCAGGCTGATTGAGGTAGTATCTACATGTAGCTCTATACAGACACCTGTTAGTCAGGCTGATTGAGGTAGTATGTACATGTAGATATATACAGACACCTGTTAGTCAGGCTGATTGAGGTAGTATGTTCATGTAGATATATACAGACACCTGTTAGTCAGGCTGATTGAGGTAGTATGTTCATGTAGATATATACAGACACCTGTTAGTCAGGCTGATTGAGGTAGTATCTACATGTAGCTCTATACAGACACCTGTTAGTCAGGCTGATTGAGTAGTATCTACATGTAGATATATACAGACACCTGTTAGTCAGGCTGATTGAGGTAGTATGTTCATGTAGATATACAGACACCGGTTAGTCAGGCTGATTGAGGTAGTATGTTCATGTAGATATATACAGACACCTGTTAGTCAGGCTGATTGAGGTAGTATCTACATGTAGCTCTATACAGACACCTGTTAGTCAGGCTGATTGAGGTAGTATGTTCATGTAGATATATACAGACACCTGTTAGTCAGGCTGATTGAGGTAGTATGTTCATGTAGATATATACAGACACCTGTTAGTCAGGCTGATTGAGGTAGTATGTACATGTAGCTCTATACAGACACCTGTTAGTCAGGCTGATTGAGGTAGTATGTTCATGTAGATATATACAGACACCTGTTAGTCAGGCTGATTGAGGTAGTATCTACATGTAGCTCTATACAGACACCTGTTAGTCAGGCTGATTGAGGTAGTATGTTCATGTAGATATATACAGACACCTGTTAGTCAGGCTGATTGAGGTAGTATCTACATGTAGCTCTATACAGACACCTGTTAGTCAGGCTGATTGAGGTAGTATCTACATGTAGCTCTATACAGACACCTGTTAGTCAGGCTGATTGAGGTAGTATGTACATGTAGCTATATACAGACACCTGTTAGTCAGGCTGATTGAGGTAGTATGTACATGTAGATATATACAGACACCGGTTAGTCAGGCTGATTGAGGTAGTATGTACATGTAGCTATATACAGACACCTGTTAGTCAGGCTGATTGAGGTAGTATGTTCATGTAGATATATACAGACACCTGTTAGTCAGGCTGATTGAGGTAGTATCTACATGTAGCTCTATACAGACACCTGTTAGTCAGGCTGATTGAGGTAGTATGTACATGTAGCTCTATACAGACACCTGTTAGTCAGGCTGATTGAGGTAGTATGTTCATGTAGCTCTATACAGACACCTGTTAGTCAGGCTGATTGAGGTAGTATGTACATGTAGCTCTATACAGACACCTGTTAGTCAGGCTGATTGAGGTAGTATGTTCATGTAGCTCTATACAGACACCTGTTAGTCAGGCTGATTGAGGTAGTATCTACATGTAGCTCTATACAGACACCTGTTAGTCAGGCTGATTGAGGTAGTATGTTCATGTAGATATATACAGACACCGGTTAGTCAGGCTGATTGAGGTAGTATGTACATGTAGCTATATACAGACACCTGTTAGTCAGGCTGATTGAGGTAGTATGTTCATGTAGATATATACAGACACCGGTTAGTCAGGCTGATTGAGGTAGTATGTACATGTAGCTATATACAGACACCTGTTAGTCAGGCTGATTGAGGTAGTATGTACATGTAGCTATATACAGACACCTGTTAGTCAGGCTGATTGAGGTAGTATGTTCATGTAGATATATACAGACACCTGTTAGTCAGGCTGATTGAGGTAGTATGTACATGTAGCTATATACAGACACCTGTTAGTCAGGCTGATTGAGGTAGTATCTACATGTAGCTACATACAGACACCTGTTAGTCAGGCTGATTGAGGTAGTATCTACATGTAGCTCTATACAGACACCTGTTAGTCAGGCTGATTGAGGTAGTATCTACATGTAGCTCTATACAGACACCTGTTAGTCAGGCTGATTGAGGTAGTATCTACATGTAGCTACATACAGACACCTGTTAGTCAGGCTGATTGAGGTAGTATCTACATGTAGCTCTATACAGACACCTGTTAGTCAGGCTGATTGAGGTAGTATGTACATGTAGCTCTATACAGACACCTGTTAGTCAGGCTGATTGAGGTAGTATCTACATGTAGATATATACAGACACCTGTTAGTCAGGCTGATTGAGGTAGTATCTACATGTAGATATATACAGACACCTGTTAGTCAGGCTGATTGAGGTAGTATCTACATGTAGCTCTATACAGACACCTGTTAGTCAGGCTGATTGAGGTAGTATGTTCATGTAGATATATACAGACACCTGTTAGTCAGGCTGATTGAGGTAGTATCTACATGTAGCTCTATACAGACACCTGTTAGTCAGGCTGATTGAGGTAGTATGTTCATGTAGATATATACAGACACCTGTTAGTCAGGCTGATTGAGGTAGTATGTTCATGTAGATATATACAGACACCTGTTAGTCAGGCTGATTGAGGTAGTATGTTCATGTAGATATATACAGACACCTGTTAGTCAGGCTGATTGAGGTAGTATGTTCATGTAGATATATACAGACACCTGTTAGTCAGGCTGATTGAGGTAGTATGTTCATGTAGATATATACAGACACCTGTTAGTCAGGCTGATTGAGGTAGTATCTACATGTAGCTCTATACAGACACCTGTTAGTCAGGCTGATTGAGGTAGTATGTTCATGTAGATATATACAGACACCTGTTAGTCAGGCTGATTGAGGTAGTATCTACATGTAGCTCTATACAGACACCTGTTAGTCAGGCTGATTGAGGTAGTATCTACATGTAGCTCTATACAGACACCTGTTAGTCAGGCTGATTGAGGTAGTATCTACATGTAGCTCTATACAGACACCTGTTAGTCAGGCTGATTGAGGTAGTATGTGCATGTAGATATATACAGACACCTGTTAGTCAGGCTGATTGAGGTAGTATGTTCATGTAGATATATACAGACACCTGTTAGTCAGGCTGATTGAGGTAGTATGTTCATGTAGATATATACAGACACCGGTTAGACAGGCTGATTGAGGTAGTATGTACATGTAGCTATATACAGACACCTGTTAGTCAGGCTGATTGAGGTAGTATGTTCATGTAGATATATACAGACACCTGTTAGTCAGGCTGATTGAGGTAGTATGTTCATGTAGATATATACAGACACCTGTTAGTCAGGCTGATTGAGGTAGTATGTACATGTAGATATATACAGACACCTGTTAGTCAGGCTGATTGAGGTAGTATGTACATGTAGCTATATACAGACACCTGTTAGTCAGGCTGATTGAGGTAGTATGTACATGTAGCTATATACAGACACCTGTTAGTCAGGCTGATTGAGGTAGTATGTTCATGTAGATATATACAGACACCTGTTAGTCAGGCTGATTGAGGTAGTATGTTCATGTAGATATATACAGACACCTGTTAGTCAGGCTGATTGAGGTAGTATGTTCATGTAGATATATACAGACACCTGTTAGTCAGGCTGATTGAGGTAGTATGTTCATGTAGATACATACAGACACCTGTTAGTCAGGCTGATTGAGGTAGTATGTTCATGTAGATACATACAGACACCTGTTAGTCAGGCTGATTGAGGTAGTATGTTCATGTAGATACATACAGACACCTGTTAGTCAGGCTGATTGAGGTAGTATGTACATGTAGATATATACAGACACCTGTTAGTCAGGCTGATTGAGGTAGTATGTTCATGTAGATATATACAGACACCTGTTAGTCAGGCTGATTGAGGTAGTATGTTCATGTAGATATATACAGACACCTGTTAGTCAGGCTGATTGAGGTAGTATCTACATGTAGCTCTATACAGACACCTGTTAGTCAGGCTGATTGAGGTAGTATGTACATGTAGCTATATACAGACACCTGTTAGTCAGGCTGATTGAGGTAGTATGTACATGTAGATATATACAGACACCGGTTAGTCAGGCTGATTGAGGTAGTATGTACATGTAGCTATATACAGACACCTGTTAGTCAGGCTGATTGAGGTAGTATGTTCATGTAGATATATACAGACACCTGTTAGTCAGGCTGATTGAGGTAGTATCTACATGTAGCTCTATACAGACACCTGTTAGTCAGGCTGATTGAGGTAGTATGTACATGTAGCTCTATACAGACACCTGTTAGTCAGGCTGATTGAGGTAGTATGTTCATGTAGCTCTATACAGACACCTGTTAGTCAGGCTGATTGAGGTAGTATGTACATGTAGCTCTATACAGACACCTGTTAGTCAGGCTGATTGAGGTAGTATGTTCATGTAGCTCTATACAGACACCTGTTAGTCAGGCTGATTGAGGTAGTATGTTCATGTAGATATATACAGACACCGGTTAGTCAGGCTGATTGAGGTAGTATCTACATGTAGCTCTATACAGACACCTGTTAGTCAGGCTGATTGAGGTAGTATCTACATGTAGCTCTATACAGACACCTGTTAGTCAGGCTGATTGAGGTAGTATGTTCATGTAGATATATACAGACACCTGTTAGTCAGGCTGATTGAGGTAGTATGTTCATGTAGATATATACAGACACCTGTTAGTCAGGCTGATTGAGGTAGTATGTTCATGTAGATATATACAGACACCTGTTAGTCAGGCTGATTGAGGTAGTATGTTCATGTAGATACATACAGACACCTGTTAGTCAGGCTGATTGAGGTAGTATGTTCATGTAGATACATACAGACACCTGTTAGTCAGGCTGATTGAGGTAGTATGTACATGTAGCTATATACAGACACCTGTTAGTCAGGCTGATTGAGGTAGTATGTTCATGTAGATATATACAGACACCTGTTAGTCAGGCTGATTGAGGTAGTATCTACATGTAGCTCTATACAGACACCTGTTAGTCAGGCTGATTGAGGTAGTATGTACATGTAGCTCTATACAGACACCTGTTAGTCAGGCTGATTGAGGTAGTATGTTCATGTAGCTCTATACAGACACCTGTTAGTCAGGCTGATTGAGGTAGTATGTACATGTAGCTCTATACAGACACCTGTTAGTCAGGCTGATTGAGGTAGTATGTTCATGTAGCTCTATACAGACACCTGTTAGTCAGGCTGATTGAGGTAGTATGTTCATGTAGATATATACAGACACCGGTTAGTCAGGCTGATTGAGGTAGTATCTACATGTAGCTCTATACAGACACCTGTTAGTCAGGCTGATTGAGGTAGTATCTACATGTAGCTCTATACAGACACCTGTTAGTCAGGCTGATTGAGGTAGTATGTTCATGTAGATATATACAGACACCGGTTAGTCAGGCTGATTGAGGTAGTATGTACATGTAGCTATATACAGACACCTGTTAGTCAGGCTGATTGAGGTAGTATGTACATGTAGCTATATACAGACACCTGTTAGTCAGGCTGATTGAGGTAGTATGTTCATGTAGATATATACAGACACCGGTTAGTCAGGCTGATTGAGGTAGTATGTACATGTAGCTATATACAGACACCTGTTAGTCAGGCTGATTGAGGTAGTATGTACATGTAGCTATATACAGACACCTGTTAGTCAGGCTGATTGAGGTAGTATGTTCATGTAGATATATACAGACACCTGTTAGTCAGGCTGATTGAGGTAGTATGTACATGTAGCTATATACAGACACCTGTTAGTCAGGCTGATTGAGGTAGTATCTACATGTAGCTACATACAGACACCTGTTAGTCAGGCTGATTGAGGTAGTATCTACATGTAGCTCTATACAGACACCTGTTAGTCAGGCTGATTGAGGTAGTATCTACATGTAGCTCTATACAGACACCTGTTAGTCAGGCTGATTGAGGTAGTATCTACATGTAGCTACATACAGACACCTGTTAGTCAGGCTGATTGAGGTAGTATCTACATGTAGCTCTATACAGACACCTGTTAGTCAGGCTGATTGAGGTAGTATGTACATGTAGCTCTATACAGACACCTGTTAGTCAGGCTGATTGAGGTAGTATCTACATGTAGATATATACAGACACCTGTTAGTCAGGCTGATTGAGGTAGTATCTACATGTAGATATATACAGACACCTGTTAGTCAGGCTGATTGAGGTAGTATCTACATGTAGCTCTATACAGACACCTGTTAGTCAGGCTGATTGAGGTAGTATGTTCATGTAGATATATACAGACACCTGTTAGTCAGGCTGATTGAGGTAGTATCTACATGTAGCTCTATACAGACACCTGTTAGTCAGGCTGATTGAGGTAGTATGTTCATGTAGATATATACAGACACCTGTTAGTCAGGCTGATTGAGGTAGTATGTTCATGTAGATATATACAGACACCTGTTAGTCAGGCTGATTGAGGTAGTATGTTCATGTAGATATATACAGACACCTGTTAGTCAGGCTGATTGAGGTAGTATGTTCATGTAGATATATACAGACACCTGTTAGTCAGGCTGATTGAGGTAGTATGTTCATGTAGCTATATACAGACACCTGTTAGTCAGGCTGATTGAGGTAGTATGTTCATGTAGATATATACAGACACCTGTTAGTCAGGCTGATTGAGGTAGTATGTTCATGTAGATATATACAGACACCTGTTAGTCAGGCTGATTGAGGTAGTATGTTCATGTAGATATATACAGACACCTGTTAGTCAGGCTGATTGAGGTAGTATGTTCATGTAGATATATACAGACACCTGTTAGTCAGGCTGATTGAGGTAGTATCTACATGTAGCTCTATACAGACACCTGTTAGTCAGGCTGATTGAGGTAGTATGTTCATGTAGATATATACAGACACCTGTTAGTCAGGCTGATTGAGGTAGTATCTACATGTAGCTCTATACAGACACCTGTTAGTCAGGCTGATTGAGGTAGTATGTACATGTAGCTCTATACAGACACCTGTTAGTCAGGCTGATTGAGGTAGTATGTTCATGTAGCTCTATACAGACACCTGTTAGTCAGGCTGATTGAGGTAGTATGTTCATGTAGATATATACAGACACCGGTTAGTCAGGCTGATTGAGGTAGTATCTACATGTAGCTCTATACAGACACCTGTTAGTCAGGCTGATTGAGGTAGTATCTACATGTAGCTCTATACAGACACCTGTTAGTCAGGCTGATTGAGGTAGTATCTACATGTAGCTCTATACAGACACCTGTTAGTCAGGCTGATTGAGGTAGTATGTACATGTAGCTATATACAGACACCTGTTAGTCAGGCTGATTGAGGTAGTATGTTCATGTAGCTCTATACAGACACCTGTTAGTCAGGCTGATTGAGGTAGTATGTTCATGTAGCTCTATACAGACACCTGTTAGTCAGGCTGATTGAGGTAGTATCTACATGTAGCTCTATACAGACACCTGTTAGTCAGGCTGATTGAGGTAGTATGTTCATGTAGATATATACAGACACCTGTTAGTCAGGCTGATTGAGGTAGTATCTACATGTAGATATATACAGACACCTGTTAGTCAGGCTGATTGAGGTAGTATCTACATGTAGCTCTATACAGACACCTGTTAGTCAGGCTGATTGAGGTAGTATGTTCATGTAGATATATACAGACACCTGTTAGTCAGGCTGATTGAGGTAGTATGTTCATGTAGATATATACAGACACCTGTTAGTCAGGCTGATTGAGGTAGTATGTTCATGTAGATATATACAGACACCTGTTAGTCAGGCTGATTGAGGTAGTATGTTCATGTAGATATATACAGACACCTGTTAGTCAGGCTGATTGAGGTAGTATGTTCATGTAGCTATATACAGACACCTGTTAGTCAGGCTGATTGAGGTAGTATGTTCATGTAGATATATACAGACACCTGTTAGTCAGGCTGATTGAGGTAGTATGTTCATGTAGATATATACAGACACCTGTTAGTCAGGCTGATTGAGGTAGTATGTTCATGTAGATATATACAGACACCTGTTAGTCAGGCTGATTGAGGTAGTATGTTCATGTAGATATATACAGACACCTGTTAGTCAGGCTGATTGAGGTAGTATCTACATGTAGCTCTATACAGACACCTGTTAGTCAGGCTGATTGAGGTAGTATGTTCATGTAGATATATACAGACACCTGTTAGTCAGGCTGATTGAGGTAGTATGTTCATGTAGATATATACAGACACCTGTTAGTCAGGCTGATTGAGGTAGTATCTACATGTAGCTCTATACAGACACCTGTTAGTCAGGCTGATTGAGGTAGTATGTTCATGTAGATATATACAGACACCTGTTAGTCAGGCTGATTGAGGTAGTATCTACATGTAGCTCTATACAGACACCTGTTAGTCAGGCTGATTGAGGTAGTATGTACATGTAGCTCTATACAGACACCTGTTAGTCAGGCTGATTGAGGTAGTATGTTCATGTAGCTCTATACAGACACCTGTTAGTCAGGCTGATTGAGGTAGTATGTTCATGTAGATATATACAGACACCGGTTAGTCAGGCTGATTGAGGTAGTATCTACATGTAGCTCTATACAGACACCTGTTAGTCAGGCTGATTGAGGTAGTATCTACATGTAGCTCTATACAGACACCTGTTAGTCAGGCTGATTGAGGTAGTATGTTCATGTAGATATATACAGACACCTGTTAGTCAGGCTGATTGAGGTAGTATCTACATGTAGCTCTATACAGACACCTGTTAGTCAGGCTGATTGAGGTAGTATGTTCATGTAGATATATACAGACACCTGTTAGTCAGGCTGATTGAGGTAGTATCTACATGTAGCTCTATACAGACACCTGTTAGTCAGGCTGATTGAGGTAGTATGTGCATGTAGATATATACAGACACCTGTTAGTCAGGCTGATTGAGGTAGTATCTACATGTAGCTCTATACAGACACCTGTTAGTCAGGCTGATTGAGGTAGTATCTACATGTAGCTCTATACAGACACCTGTTAGTCAGGCTGATTGAGGTAGTATGTTCATGTAGATATATACAGACACCTGTTAGTCAGGCTGATTGAGGTAGTATCTACATGTAGCTCTATACAGACACCTGTTAGTCAGGCTGATTGAGGTAGTATCTACATGTAGCTCTATACAGACACCTGTTAGTCAGGCTGATTGAGGTAGTATCTACATGTAGCTCTATACAGACACCTGTTAGTCAGGCTGATTGAGGTAGTATCTACATGTAGCTCTATACAGACACCTGTTAGTCAGGCTGATTGAGGTAGTATCTACATGTAGCTCTATACAGACACCTGTTAGTCAGGCTGATTGAGGTAGTATCTACATGTAGCTCTATACAGACACCTGTTAGTCAGGCTGATTGAGGTAGTATGTACATGTAGCTCTATACAGACACCTGTTAGTCAGGCTGATTGAGGTAGTATCTACATGTAGCTCTATACAGACACCTGTTAGTCAGGCTGATTGAGGTAGTATGTACATGTAGCTCTATACAGACACCTGTTAGTCAGGCTGATTGAGGTAGTATCTACATGTAGCTCTATACAGACACCTGTTAGTCAGGCTGATTGAGGTAGTATGTTCATGTAGATATATACAGACACCTGTTAGTCAGGCTGATTGAGGTAGTATGTACATGTAGCTATATACAGACACCTGTTAGTCAGGCTGATTGAGGTAGTATGTTCATGTAGCTCTATACAGACACCTGTTAGTCAGGCTGATTGAGGTAGTATGTTCATGTAGCTCTATACAGACACCTGTTAGTCAGGCTGATTGAGGTAGTATCTACATGTAGCTCTATACAGACACCTGTTAGTCAGGCTGATTGAGGTAGTATGTTCATGTAGATATATACAGACACCTGTTAGTCAGGCTGATTGAGGTAGTATCTACATGTAGATATATACAGACACCTGTTAGTCAGGCTGATTGAGGTAGTATCTACATGTAGCTCTATACAGACACCTGTTAGTCAGGCTGATTGAGGTAGTATCTACATGTAGCTCTATACAGACACCTGTTAGTCAGGCTGATTGAGGTAGTATGTTCATGTAGATATATACAGACACCTGTTAGTCAGGCTGATTGAGGTAGTATGTTCATGTAGATATATACAGACACCTGTTAGTCAGGCTGATTGAGGTAGTATGTTCATGTAGATATATACAGACACCTGTTAGTCAGGCTGATTGAGGTAGTATGTTCATGTAGATATATACAGACACCTGTTAGTCAGGCTGATTGAGGTAGTATGTTCATGTAGCTATATACAGACACCTGTTAGTCAGGCTGATTGAGGTAGTATGTTCATGTAGATATATACAGACACCTGTTAGTCAGGCTGATTGAGGTAGTATGTTCATGTAGATATATACAGACACCTGTTAGTCAGGCTGATTGAGGTAGTATGTTCATGTAGATATATACAGACACCTGTTAGTCAGGCTGATTGAGGTAGTATGTTCATGTAGATATATACAGACACCTGTTAGTCAGGCTGATTGAGGTAGTATCTACATGTAGCTCTATACAGACACCTGTTAGTCAGGCTGATTGAGGTAGTATGTTCATGTAGATATATACAGACACCTGTTAGTCAGGCTGATTGAGGTAGTATCTACATGTAGCTCTATACAGACACCTGTTAGTCAGGCTGATTGAGGTAGTATGTACATGTAGCTCTATACAGACACCTGTTAGTCAGGCTGATTGAGGTAGTATGTTCATGTAGCTCTATACAGACACCTGTTAGTCAGGCTGATTGAGGTAGTATGTTCATGTAGATATATACAGACACCGGTTAGTCAGGCTGATTGAGGTAGTATCTACATGTAGCTCTATACAGACACCTGTTAGTCAGGCTGATTGAGGTAGTATCTACATGTAGCTCTATACAGACACCTGTTAGTCAGGCTGATTGAGGTAGTATCTACATGTAGCTCTATACAGACACCTGTTAGTCAGGCTGATTGAGGTAGTATCTACATGTAGCTCTATACAGACACCTGTTAGTCAGGCTGATTGAGGTAGTATGTACATGTAGCTATATACAGACACCTGTTAGTCAGGCTGATTGAGGTAGTATGTTCATGTAGCTCTATACAGACACCTGTTAGTCAGGCTGATTGAGGTAGTATGTTCATGTAGCTCTATACAGACACCTGTTAGTCAGGCTGATTGAGGTAGTATCTACATGTAGCTCTATACAGACACCTGTTAGTCAGGCTGATTGAGGTAGTATGTTCATGTAGATATATACAGACACCTGTTAGTCAGGCTGATTGAGGTAGTATCTACATGTAGCTCTATACAGACACCTGTTAGTCAGGCTGATTGAGGTAGTATGTGCATGTAGATATATACAGACACCTGTTAGTCAGGCTGATTGAGGTAGTATCTACATGTAGCTCTATACAGACACCTGTTAGTCAGGCTGATTGAGGTAGTATGTTCATGTAGATATATACAGACACCTGTTAGTCAGGCTGATTGAGGTAGTATCTACATGTAGCTCTATACAGACACCTGTTAGTCAGGCTGATTGAGGTAGTATCTACATGTAGCTCTATACAGACACCTGTTAGTCAGGCTGATTGAGGTAGTATCTACATGTAGCTCTATACAGACACCTGTTAGTCAGGCTGATTGAGGTAGTATGTTCATGTAGATATATACAGACACCTGTTAGTCAGGCTGATTGAGGTAGTATCTACATGTAGCTCTATACAGACACCTGTTAGTCAGGCTGATTGAGGTAGTATCTACATGTAGCTCTATACAGACACCTGTTAGTCAGGCTGATTGAGGTAGTATCTACATGTAGCTCTATACAGACACCTGTTAGTCAGGCTGATTGAGGTAGTATCTACATGTAGCTCTATACAGACACCTGTTAGTCAGGCTGATTGAGGTAGTATCTACATGTAGCTCTATACAGACACCTGTTAGTCAGGCTGATTGAGGTAGTATCTACATGTAGCTCTATACAGACACCTGTTAGTCAGGCTGATTGAGGTAGTATGTACATGTAGCTCTATACAGACACCTGTTAGTCAGGCTGATTGAGGTAGTATCTACATGTAGCTCTATACAGACACCTGTTAGTCAGGCTGATTGAGGTAGTATGTACATGTAGCTCTATACAGACACCTGTTAGTCAGGCTGATTGAGGTAGTATCTACATGTAGCTCTATACAGACACCTGTTAGTCAGGCTGATTGAGGTAGTATGTTCATGTAGATATATACAGACACCTGTTAGTCAGGCTGATTGAGGTAGTATGTACATGTAGCTATATACAGACACCTGTTAGTCAGGCTGATTGAGGTAGTATGTTCATGTAGCTCTATACAGACACCTGTTAGTCAGGCTGATTGAGGTAGTATGTTCATGTAGCTCTATACAGACACCTGTTAGTCAGGCTGATTGAGGTAGTATCTACATGTAGCTCTATACAGACACCTGTTAGTCAGGCTGATTGAGGTAGTATGTTCATGTAGATATATACAGACACCTGTTAGTCAGGCTGATTGAGGTAGTATCTACATGTAGATATATACAGACACCTGTTAGTCAGGCTGATTGAGGTAGTATCTACATGTAGCTCTATACAGACACCTGTTAGTCAGGCTGATTGAGGTAGTATGTTCATGTAGATATATACAGACACCTGTTAGTCAGGCTGATTGAGGTAGTATGTTCATGTAGATATATACAGACACCTGTTAGTCAGGCTGATTGAGGTAGTATGTTCATGTAGATATATACAGACACCTGTTAGTCAGGCTGATTGAGGTAGTATGTTCATGTAGATATATACAGACACCTGTTAGTCAGGCTGATTGAGGTAGTATGTTCATGTAGCTATATACAGACACCTGTTAGTCAGGCTGATTGAGGTAGTATGTTCATGTAGATATATACAGACACCTGTTAGTCAGGCTGATTGAGGTAGTATGTTCATGTAGATATATACAGACACCTGTTAGTCAGGCTGATTGAGGTAGTATGTTCATGTAGATATATACAGACACCTGTTAGTCAGGCTGATTGAGGTAGTATGTTCATGTAGATATATACAGACACCTGTTAGTCAGGCTGATTGAGGTAGTATCTACATGTAGCTCTATACAGACACCTGTTAGTCAGGCTGATTGAGGTAGTATGTTCATGTAGATATATACAGACACCTGTTAGTCAGGCTGATTGAGGTAGTATCTACATGTAGCTCTATACAGACACCTGTTAGTCAGGCTGATTGAGGTAGTATGTACATGTAGCTCTATACAGACACCTGTTAGTCAGGCTGATTGAGGTAGTATGTTCATGTAGCTCTATACAGACACCTGTTAGTCAGGCTGATTGAGGTAGTATGTTCATGTAGATATATACAGACACCGGTTAGTCAGGCTGATTGAGGTAGTATCTACATGTAGCTCTATACAGACACCTGTTAGTCAGGCTGATTGAGGTAGTATCTACATGTAGCTCTATACAGACACCTGTTAGTCAGGCTGATTGAGGTAGTATCTACATGTAGCTCTATACAGACACCTGTTAGTCAGGCTGATTGAGGTAGTATCTACATGTAGCTCTATACAGACACCTGTTAGTCAGGCTGATTGAGGTAGTATGTACATGTAGCTATATACAGACACCTGTTAGTCAGGCTGATTGAGGTAGTATGTTCATGTAGCTCTATACAGACACCTGTTAGTCAGGCTGATTGAGGTAGTATGTTCATGTAGCTCTATACAGACACCTGTTAGTCAGGCTGATTGAGGTAGTATCTACATGTAGCTCTATACAGACACCTGTTAGTCAGGCTGATTGAGGTAGTATGTTCATGTAGATATATACAGACACCTGTTAGTCAGGCTGATTGAGGTAGTATCTACATGTAGCTCTATACAGACACCTGTTAGTCAGGCTGATTGAGGTAGTATGTGCATGTAGATATATACAGACACCTGTTAGTCAGGCTGATTGAGGTAGTATCTACATGTAGCTCTATACAGACACCTGTTAGTCAGGCTGATTGAGGTAGTATGTTCATGTAGATATATACAGACACCTGTTAGTCAGGCTGATTGAGGTAGTATCTACATGTAGCTCTATACAGACACCTGTTAGTCAGGCTGATTGAGGTAGTATCTACATGTAGCTCTATACAGACACCTGTTAGTCAGGCTGATTGAGGTAGTATCTACATGTAGCTCTATACAGACACCTGTTAGTCAGGCTGATTGAGGTAGTATGTTCATGTAGATATATACAGACACCTGTTAGTCAGGCTGATTGAGGTAGTATCTACATGTAGCTCTATACAGACACCTGTTAGTCAGGCTGATTGAGTTAGTATCTACATGTAGCTCTATACAGACACCTGTTAGTCAGGCTGATTGAGGTAGTATCTACATGTAGCTCTATACAGACACCTGTTAGTCAGGCTGATTGAGGTAGTATCTACATGTAGCTCTATACAGACACCTGTTAGTCAGGCTGATTGAGGTAGTATCTACATGTAGCTCTATACAGACACCTGTTAGTCAGGCTGATTGAGGTAGTATCTACATGTAGCTCTATACAGACACCTGTTAGTCAGGCTGATTGAGGTAGTATGTACATGTAGCTCTATACAGACACCTGTTAGTCAGGCTGATTGAGGTAGTATCTACATGTAGCTCTATACAGACACCTGTTAGTCAGGCTGATTGAGGTAGTATGTACATGTAGCTCTATACAGACACCTGTTAGTCAGGCTGATTGAGGTAGTATCTACATGTAGCTCTATACAGACACCTGTTAGTCAGGCTGATTGAGGTAGTATGTTCATGTAGATATATACAGACACCTGTTAGTCAGGCTGATTGAGGTAGTATCTACATGTAGCTCTATACAGACACCTGTTAGTCAGGCTGATTGAGGTAGTATGTGCATGTAGATATATACAGACACCTGTTAGTCAGGCTGATTGAGGTAGTATGTTCATGTAGATATATACAGACACCTGTTAGTCAGGCTGATTGAGGTAGTATCTACATGTAGCTCTATACAGACACCTGTTAGTCAGGCTGATTGAGGTAGTATCTACATGTAGCTCTATACAGACACCTGTTAGTCAGGCTGATTGAGGTAGTATCTACATGTAGCTCTATACAGACACCTGTTAGTCAGGCTGATTGAGGTAGTATCTACATGTAGCTCTATACAGACACCTGTTAGTCAGGCTGATTGAGGTAGTATGTGCATGTAGATATATACAGACACCTGTTAGTCAGGCTGATTGAGGTAGTATGTTCATGTAGATATATACAGACACCTGTTAGTCAGGCTGATTGAGGTAGTATCTACATGTAGCTCTATACAGACACCTGTTAGTCAGGCTGATTGAGGTAGTATCTACATGTAGCTCTATACAGACACCTGTTAGTCAGGCTGATTGAGGTAGTATCTACATGTAGCTCTATACAGACACCTGTTAGTCAGGCTGATTGAGGTAGTATCTACATGTAGCTCTATACAGACACCTGTTAGTCAGGCTGATTGAGGTAGTATCTACATGTAGCTCTATACAGACACCTGTTAGTCAGGCTGATTGAGGTAGTATCTACATGTAGCTCTATACAGACACCTGTTAGTCAGGCTGATTGAGGTAGTATGTGCATGTAGATATATACAGACACCTGTTAGTCAGGCTGATTGAGGTAGTATGTTCATGTAGATATATACAGACACCTGTTAGTCAGGCTGATTGAGGTAGTATGTACATGTAGCTCTATACAGACACCTGTTAGTCAGGCTGATTGAGGTAGTATCTACATGTAGATATATACAGACACCTGTTAGTCAGGCTGATTGAGGTAGTATCTACATGTAGCTCTATACAGACACCTGTTAGTCAGGCTGATTGAGGTAGTATGTTCATGTAGATATATACAGACACCTGTTAGTCAGGCTGATTGAGGTAGTATCTACATGTAGCTCTATACAGACACCTGTTAGTCAGGCTGATTGAGGTAGTATGTGCATGTAGATATATACAGACACCTGTTAGTCAGGCTGATTGAGGTAGTATCTACATGTAGCTCTATACAGACACCTGTTAGTCAGGCTGATTGAGGTAGTATCTACATGTAGCTCTATACAGACACCTGTTAGTCAGGCTGATTGAGGTAGTATCTACATGTAGCTCTATACAGACACCTGTTAGTCAGGCTGATTGAGGTAGTATCTACATGTAGCTCTATACAGACACCTGTTAGTCAGGCTGATTGAGGTAGTATGTGCATGTAGATATATACAGACACCTGTTAGTCAGGCTGATTGAGGTAGTATGTTCATGTAGATATATACAGACACCTGTTAGTCAGGCTGATTGAGGTAGTATGTACATGTAGCTCTATACAGACACCTGTTAGTCAGGCTGATTGAGGTAGTATCTACATGTAGATATATACAGACACCTGTTAGTCAGGCTGATTGAGGTAGTATCTACATGTAGCTCTATACAGACACCTGTTAGTCAGGCTGATTGAGGTAGTATGTGCATGTAGATATATACAGACACCTGTTAGTCAGGCTGATTGAGGTAGTATGTTCATGTAGATATATACAGACACCTGTTAGTCAGGCTGATTGAGGTAGTATGTACATGTAGCTCTATACAGACACCTGTTAGTCAGGCTGATTGAGGTAGTATCTACATGTAGATATATACAGACACCTGTTAGTCAGGCTGATTGAGGTAGTATCTACATGTAGCTCTATACAGACACCTGTTAGTCAGGCTGATTGAGGTAGTATGTTCATGTAGATATATACAGACACCTGTTAGTCAGGCTGATTGAGGTAGTATCTACATGTAGCTCTATACAGACACCTGTTAGTCAGGCTGATTGAGGTAGTATGTGCATGTAGATATATACAGACACCTGTTAGTCAGGCTGATTGAGGTAGTATGTTCATGTAGATATATACAGACACCTGTTAGTCAGGCTGATTGAGGTAGTATCTACATGTAGCTCTATACAGACACCTGTTAGTCAGGCTGATTGAGGTAGTATCTACATGTAGCTCTATACAGACACCTGTTAGTCAGGCTGATTGAGGTAGTATCTACATGTAGATATATACAGACACCTGTTAGTCAGGCTGATTGAGGTAGTATGTTCATGTAGATATATACAGACACCTGTTAGTCAGGCTGATTGAGGTAGTATCTACATGTAGCTCTATACAGACACCTGTTAGTCAGGCTGATTGAGGTAGTATGTTCATGTAGATATATACAGACACCTGTTAGTCAGGCTGATTGAGGTAGTATGTTCATGTAGATATATACAGACACCTGTTAGTCAGGCTGATTGAGGTAGTATGTTCATGTAGCTCTATACAGACACCTGTTAGTCAGGCTGATTGAGGTAGTATGTTCATGTAGCTCTATACAGACACCTGTTAGTCAGGCTGATTGAGGTAGTATCTACATGTAGCTCTATACAGACACCTGTTAGTCAGGCTGATTGAGGTAGTATGTTCATGTAGATATATACAGACACCTGTTAGTCAGGCTGATTGAGGTAGTATCTACATGTAGCTCTATACAGACACCTGTTAGTCAGGCTGATTGAGGTAGTATGTGCATGTAGATATATACAGACACCTGTTAGTCAGGCTGATTGAGGTAGTATCTACATGTAGCTCTATACAGACACCTGTTAGTCAGGCTGATTGAGGTAGTATGTTCATGTAGATATATACAGACACCTGTTAGTCAGGCTGATTGAGGTAGTATCTACATGTAGCTCTATACAGACACCTGTTAGTCAGGCTGATTGAGGTAGTATCTACATGTAGCTCTATACAGACACCTGTTAGTCAGGCTGATTGAGGTAGTATCTACATGTAGCTCTATACAGACACCTGTTAGTCAGGCTGATTGAGGTAGTATGTTCATGTAGATATATACAGACACCTGTTAGTCAGGCTGATTGAGGTAGTATCTACATGTAGCTCTATACAGACACCTGTTAGTCAGGCTGATTGAGGTAGTATCTACATGTAGCTCTATACAGACACCTGTTAGTCAGGCTGATTGAGGTAGTATCTACATGTAGCTCTATACAGACACCTGTTAGTCAGGCTGATTGAGGTAGTATCTACATGTAGCTCTATACAGACACCTGTTAGTCAGGCTGATTGAGGTAGTATCTACATGTAGCTCTATACAGACACCTGTTAGTCAGGCTGATTGAGGTAGTATCTACATGTAGCTCTATACAGACACCTGTTAGTCAGGCTGATTGAGGTAGTATGTACATGTAGCTCTATACAGACACCTGTTAGTCAGGCTGATTGAGGTAGTATCTACATGTAGCTCTATACAGACACCTGTTAGTCAGGCTGATTGAGGTAGTATGTACATGTAGCTCTATACAGACACCTGTTAGTCAGGCTGATTGAGGTAGTATCTACATGTAGCTCTATACAGACACCTGTTAGTCAGGCTGATTGAGGTAGTATGTGCATGTAGATATATACAGACACCTGTTAGTCAGGCTGATTGAGGTAGTATCTACATGTAGCTCTATACAGACACCTGTTAGTCAGGCTGATTGAGGTAGTATGTGCATGTAGATATATACAGACACCTGTTAGTCAGGCTGATTGAGGTAGTATGTTCATGTAGATATATACAGACACCTGTTAGTCAGGCTGATTGAGGTAGTATCTACATGTAGCTCTATACAGACACCTGTTAGTCAGGCTGATTGAGGTAGTATCTACATGTAGCTCTATACAGACACCTGTTAGTCAGGCTGATTGAGGTAGTATCTACATGTAGCTCTATACAGACACCTGTTAGTCAGGCTGATTGAGGTAGTATCTACATGTAGCTCTATACAGACACCTGTTAGTCAGGCTGATTGAGGTAGTATGTGCATGTAGATATATACAGACACCTGTTAGTCAGGCTGATTGAGGTAGTATGTTCATGTAGATATATACAGACACCTGTTAGTCAGGCTGATTGAGGTAGTATCTACATGTAGCTCTATACAGACACCTGTTAGTCAGGCTGATTGAGGTAGTATCTACATGTAGCTCTATACAGACACCTGTTAGTCAGGCTGATTGAGGTAGTATCTACATGTAGCTCTATACAGACACCTGTTAGTCAGGCTGATTGAGGTAGTATCTACATGTAGCTCTATACAGACACCTGTTAGTCAGGCTGATTGAGGTAGTATCTACATGTAGCTCTATACAGACACCTGTTAGTCAGGCTGATTGAGGTAGTATCTACATGTAGCTCTATACAGACACCTGTTAGTCAGGCTGATTGAGGTAGTATGTGCATGTAGATATATACAGACACCTGTTAGTCAGGCTGATTGAGGTAGTATGTTCATGTAGATATATACAGACACCTGTTAGTCAGGCTGATTGAGGTAGTATGTACATGTAGCTCTATACAGACACCTGTTAGTCAGGCTGATTGAGGTAGTATCTACATGTAGATATATACAGACACCTGTTAGTCAGGCTGATTGAGGTAGTATCTACATGTAGCTCTATACAGACACCTGTTAGTCAGGCTGATTGAGGTAGTATGTTCATGTAGATATATACAGACACCTGTTAGTCAGGCTGATTGAGGTAGTATCTACATGTAGCTCTATACAGACACCTGTTAGTCAGGCTGATTGAGGTAGTATGTGCATGTAGATATATACAGACACCTGTTAGTCAGGCTGATTGAGGTAGTATCTACATGTAGCTCTATACAGACACCTGTTAGTCAGGCTGATTGAGGTAGTATCTACATGTAGCTCTATACAGACACCTGTTAGTCAGGCTGATTGAGGTAGTATCTACATGTAGCTCTATACAGACACCTGTTAGTCAGGCTGATTGAGGTAGTATCTACATGTAGATATATACAGACACCTGTTAGTCAGGCTGATTGAGGTAGTATGTTCATGTAGATATATACAGACACCTGTTAGTCAGGCTGATTGAGGTAGTATCTACATGTAGCTCTATACAGACACCTGTTAGTCAGGCTGATTGAGGTAGTATGTTCATGTAGATATATACAGACACCTGTTAGTCAGGCTGATTGAGGTAGTATGTTCATGTAGATATATACAGACACCTGTTAGTCAGGCTGATTGAGGTAGTATGTTCATGTAGATATATACAGACACCTGTTAGTCAGGCTGATTGAGGTAGTATCTACATGTAGCTCTATACAGACACCTGTTAGTCAGGCTGATTGAGGTAGTATGTGCATGTAGATATATACAGACACCTGTTAGTCAGGCTGATTGAGGTAGTATGTTCATGTAGATATATACAGACACCTGTTAGTCAGGCTGATTGAGGTAGTATGTTCATGTAGATATATACAGACACCGGTTAGTCAGGCTGATTGAGGTAGTATGTTCATGTAGATATATACAGACACCGGTTAGTCAGGCTGATTGAGGTAGTATGTTCATGTAGATATATACAGACACCTGTTAGTCAGGCTGATTGAGGTAGTATCTACATGTAGCTCTATACAGACACCTGTTAGTCAGGCTGATTGAGGTAGTATGTGCATGTAGATATATACAGACACCTGTTAGTCAGGCTGATTGAGGTAGTATGTTCATGTAGATATATACAGACACCTGTTAGTCAGGCTGATTGAGGTAGTATGTTCATGTAGATATATACAGACACCTGTTAGTCAGGCTGATTGAGGTAGTATCTACATGTAGCTCTATACAGACACCTGTTAGTCAGGCTGATTGAGGTAGTATGTTCATGTAGATATATACAGACACCTGTTAGTCAGGCTGATTGAGGTAGTATCTACATGTAGCTCTATACAGACACCTGTTAGTCAGGCTGATTGAGGTAGTATGTTCATGTAGATATATACAGACACCTGTTAGTCAGGCTGATTGAGGTAGTATGTTCATGTAGATATATACAGACACCTGTTAGTCAGGCTGATTGAGGTAGTATGTTCATGTAGATATATACAGACACCTGTTAGTCAGGCTGATTGAGGTAGTATCTACATGTAGCTCTATACAGACACCTGTTAGTCAGGCTGATTGAGGTAGTATGTGCATGTAGATATATACAGACACCTGTTAGTCAGGCTGATTGAGGTAGTATGTTCATGTAGATATATACAGACACCTGTTAGTCAGGCTGATTGAGGTAGTATGTTCATGTAGATATATACAGACACCGGTTAGTCAGGCTGATTGAGGTAGTATGTTCATGTAGATATATACAGACACCGGTTAGTCAGGCTGATTGAGGTAGTATGTTCATGTAGATATATACAGACACCTGTTAGTCAGGCTGATTGAGGTAGTATCTACATGTAGCTCTATACAGACACCTGTTAGTCAGGCTGATTGAGGTAGTATGTGCATGTAGATATATACAGACACCTGTTAGTCAGGCTGATTGAGGTAGTATGTTCATGTAGATATATACAGACACCTGTTAGTCAGGCTGATTGAGGTAGTATGTTCATGTAGATATATACAGACACCTGTTAGTCAGGCTGATTGAGGTAGTATCTACATGTAGCTCTATACAGACACCTGTTAGTCAGGCTGATTGAGGTAGTATGTACATGTAGATATATACAGACACCTGTTAGTCAGGCTGATTGAGGTAGTATGTACATGTAGATATATACAGACACCTGTTAGTCAGGCTGATTGAGGTAGTATGTAGATATGGTTAAAGGGACTATGCATATATGATGAACAGAGAGTAGCAGTAGCGTAAAAAGAGAGCTAAAGAAATGGAAACTATGGATCTATCTAGTCTACCTCTATGTTGAACCAGGGATAGTGTTGGATCTATCTAGTCTACCTCTATGTTGAACCAGGGATAGTGTTGGATCTATCTAGTCTACCTCTATGTTGAACCAGGGATATCAGTGGATCTATCTAGTCTACCTCTATGTTGAACCAGGGATAGTGTTGGATCTATCTAGTCTACCTCTATGTTGAACCAGGGATATCAGTGGATCTATCTAGTCTACCTCTATGTTGAACCAGGGATATCAGTGGATCTATCTAGTCTACCTCTATGTTGAACCAGGGATATCAGTGGATCTATCTAGTCTACCTCTATGTTGAACCAGGGATATCAGTGGATCTATCTAGTCTACCTCTATGTTGAACCAGGGATATCAGTGGACCTATCTAGTCTACCTCTATGTTGAACCAGGGATAGTGTTGGATCTATCTAGTCTACCTCTATGTTGAACCAGGGATAGTAGTGGATCTATCTAGTCTACCTCTATGTTGAACCAGGGATAGTGTTGGATCTATCTAGTCTACCTCTATGTTGAACCAGGGATATCAGTGGACCTATCTAGTCTACCTATCTAGTCTACCTCTATGTTGAACCAGGGATATCAGTGGATCTATCTAGTCTACCTCTATGTTGAACCAGGGATAGTAGTGGATCTATCTAGTCTACCTCTATGTTGAACCAGGGATATCAGTGGATCTATCTAGTCTACCTCTATGTTGAACCAGGGATATCAGTGGACCTATCTAGTCTACCTCTATGTTGAACCAGGGATAGTGTTGGATCTATCTAGTCTACCTCTATGTTGAACCAGGGATAGTGTTGGATCTATCTAGTCTACCTCTATGTTCAACCAGGGATATCAGTGGATCTATCTAGTCTACCTCTATGTTGAACCAGGGATAGTGTTGGATCTATCTAGTCTACCTCTATGTTGAACCAGGGATAGTAGTGGATCTATCTAGTCTACCTCTATGTTGAACCAGCAATAGCATCCCCCCTCAGCCCCCCCCCCTCAACGTTTTGGGGATCAACTAGAAGCACAGAAGAACGTAAAAGGTCACATGTAAAAATGGGTGAACTTCCCCTTTTAAGGGTCCTTATAGAGAAGGAACTATGAGAGGTTTCTCCTCCTAGATGACATCATTAACTGTCTCCCTCCCCCAGGACTGAGCCGGTCTAGGTTCCCCCAGGACTGAGCCGGTCTAGGTTCCCCCAGGACTGAGCCGGTCTAGGTTCCCCAGGACTGAGCCGGTCTAGGTTCCCCCCAGGACTGAGCCGGTCTAGGTTCCCCCAGGACTGAGCCGGTCTAGGTTCCCCCCAGGACTGAGCCGGTCTAGGTTCCCCCCAGGACTGAGCCGGTCTAGGTTCCCCCCAGGACTGAGCCGGTCTAGGTTCCCCCAGGACTGAGCCGGTCTAGGTTCCCCCGGGACTGAGCGGTCTAGGTTCCCCCCGGGGACTGAGCCGGTCTAGGTTCCCCCGGGACTGAGCCGGGTCTAGGTTCCCCGGGACTGAGCCGGTCTAGGTTCCCCGGGACTGAGCCGGTCTAGGTTCCCCGGGACTGAGCCGGTCTAGGTTCCCCCGGGACTGAGCCGGTCTAGGTTCCCCCGGGACTGAGCCGGTCTAGGTTCCCCCCGGGACTGAGCCAGTCTAGGTTCCCCCAGGACCGAGCCAGTCTAGGTTCCCCCAGGACTGAGCCGGTCTAGGTTGACCTAATGATGCCTCCCCCAGGACTGAGCTGGTCTAGGTTCCCCCAGGACCGAGCCGGTCTAGGTTCCCCCCCGGGACTGAGCCAGTCTAGGTTCCCCCAGGACCGAGCCAGTCTAGGTTCCCCCAGGACTGAGCCGGTCTAGGTTGACCTAATGATGCCTCCCCCAGGACTGAGCTGGTCTAGGTTCCCCCAGGACCGAGCCGGTCTAGGTTCCCCCAGCCCAGCTGCACCGAGGCCAGCTCTCTTTAACTCTCTTTCCCCAGCTGAAAGTGGTCTTTAGATGAGTAGATGGTCTGATTGGTCGACCCAAGGTTGTAACTGGACCAATCATTAGCCAGTATATGAAGCATGTTCAGATAACAGGGCAGCAGATCAACTAGCTCACTGGCCATTTTTCTCCCACAGATTAATGAGACTTTTTAATTAACCCCAGAATAAATGGCTTCCTTATTACCATGAGCTAATGAGACACAATGTGGGAACCTCCTTGTGTGGTCGTTCTGTCCCCACTGTCCCCCTGCACCTGCAGCTGCCCTACCTCCCTCCTAAACTCATATTCAGCTCTGAAACCCAATGTTTAATTACCAGAAAATGCAGTGGGCTCTTTCACTGTAGACAATGAATGGCACATAGAGCTCATTGAGGTTATCAGGAAAGGGCCCACTGGTCAATTGGGTCATTGAATTGAATTGTTTGACAAGACCTGTAGAGACCAAGTAGAGTTCAAACATCCTCAAAGTATAATTGACAAGTTTGTCACAGAATCTGTTGTGTGTGGGGGAAGGACTGTCATAATCTATTACGCCGCATAAAAGCCTCCATGCCGACCAACAGTTCCAGTTCCCCGTTGCAGATTGAATCAGAATTGTCCCTGTGCCCTCATGGAGGCTGATCTGATTACAAGGTGAGCAGCTACGACAGGAAGTTGTCTGACAGTAGTGATCTTTTTTATTTTAAGGGCCAGGTTACCGACACGAACAGAAGACTGCAAGACGCCGGCAGAGAGGTAAGACTCTTCGTCCCCCCCGTGTCAGTGTTTCCTGTGGTCAGTTAGAGGACAGATGGAGACAGGAAGCACCTCTGACTGACCTCTCTTATGTAAAGGTGACAGCCCAAACGGAGGAGGTGATTCGCTGTCGGATACAGCAGAGGAACATGACTACCACTGTGGAGAGACTACAGCTGTGTATACCTGGTGAGATATAATATAACATCTATAAACACTGTGTGTTCTGAAAGCTACCTCTCCCCTCTCTTCTTTCTGTTCTAACAGCTACCTCTCCCCTCTCTTCTTTCTGTTCTAACAGCTACCTCTCCCCTCTTCTTTCTGTTCTGAAAGCTACCTCCTTCTTTCTGTTC
>NC_088405.1:388169-465669 GCF_034236695.1 Oncorhynchus nerka
ACAGAAAGAAGAGAGGGGAGAGGTAGCTTTCAGAACACACAGTGTTTATATGTTATATCTCATCAGGTATACACAAAGAAGAGAGGGGAGAAGTAGCTTTCAGAACACACAGTGTTTATAGATGTTATATCTCACCAGGTATACACAGCTGTAGTCTCTCCACAGTGGTAGTCATGTTCCTCTGCTGTATCCGACAGCGAATCACCTCCTCCGTTTGGGCTGTCACCTTTACATAAGAGAGGTCAGTCAGAGGTGCTTCCTGTCTCCATCTGTCCTCTAACTGACCACAGGAAACACTGACACGGGGGGGACGAAGAGTCTTACCTCTCTGCCGGCGTCTTGCAGTCTTCTGTTCGTGTCGGTAACCTGGCCCTTAAAATAAAAAAGATCACTACTGTCAGACAACTTCCTGTCGTAGCTGCTCACCTTGTAATCAGATCAGCCTCCATGAGGGCACAGGGACAATTCTGATTCAATCTGCAACGGGGAACTTGGAACTGTTGGTCGGCATGGAGGCTTTTATGCGGCGTAATAGATTATGACAGTCCTTCCCCCCCCCACACACAACAGATTCTGTGACAAACTTGTCAATTATACTTTGAGGATGTTTGAACTCTACTTGGTCTCTACAGGTCTTGTCAAACAATTCAATTCAATGACCCAATTGACCAGTGGGCCCTTTCCTGATAACCTCAATGAGCTCTATGTGCCATTCATTGTCTACAGTGAAAGAGCTCACTGCATTTTCTGGTAATTAAACATTGGGTTTCAGAGCTGAATATGAGTTTAGGAGGGAGGTAGGGCAGCTGCAGGTGCAGGGGGACAGAACGACCACACAAGGAGGTTCCCACATTGCGTCTCATTAGCTCATGGTAATAAGGAAGCCATTTATTCTGGGGTTAATTAAAAAGTCTCATTAATCTGTGGGAGAAAAATGGCCAGTGAGCTAGTTGATCTGCTGCCCTGTTATCTGAACATGCTTCATATACTGGCTAATGATTGGTCCAGTTACAACCTTGGGTCGACCAATCAGACCATCTACTCATCTAAAGACCACTTTCAGCTGGGGAAAGAGAGTTAAAGAGAGCTGGCCTCGGTGCAGCTGGGCTGGGGGAACCTAGACCGGCTCAGTCCTGGGGGAACCTAGACCGGCTCGGTCCCGGGGGGGAACCTAGACCGGCTCGGTCCCGGGGGGGAACCTAGACCGGCTCAGTCCTGGGGGAACCTAGACTGGCTCGGTCCTGGGGGAACCTAGACCAGCTCAGTCCTGGGGGAGGCATCATTAGGTCAACCTAGACCGGCTCAGTCCTGGGGGAACCTAGACCAGCTCAGTCCTGGGGGAGGCATCATTAGGTCAACCTAGACCGGCTCAGTCCTGGGGGAACCTAGACCAGCTCAGTCCTGGGGGAGGCATCATTAGGTCAACCTAGACCGGCTCAGTCCTGGGGGAACCTAGACCAGCAGACTAGATAGATCCACTACTATCCCTGGTTCAACATAGAGGTAGACTAGATAGATCCAACACTATCCCTGGTTCAACATAGAGGTAGACTAGATAGATCCACTACTATCCCAACATAGAGGTAGATTAGATAGATCCAACACTATCCCTGGTTCAACATAGAGGTAGACTAGATAGATCCAACACTATCCCTGGTTCAACATAGAGGTAGACTAGATAGATCCACTACTATCCCTGGTTGAACATAGAGGTAGACTAGATAGATCCACTACTATCCCTGGTTCAACATAGAGGTAGACTAGATAGATCCAACACTATCCCTGGTTCAACATAGAGGTAGACTAGATAGATCCACTACTATCCCTGGTTCAACATAGAGGTAGACTAGATAGATCCAACACTATCCCTGGTTGAACATAGAGGTAGACTAGATAGGTCCACTGATATCCCTGGTTGAACATAGAGGTAGACTAGATAGATCCACTACTATCCCTGGTTCAACATAGAGGTAGACTAGATAGATCCAACACTATCCCTGGTTCAACATAGAGGTAGACTAGATAGATCCACTACTATCCCTGGTTCAACATAGAGGTAGACTAGATAGATCCAACACTATCCCTGGTTCAACATAGAGGTAGACTAGATAGATCCAACACTATCCCTGGTTCAACATAGAGGTAGACTAGATAGGTCCACTGATATCCCTGGTTCAACATAGAGGTAGACTAGATAGATCCACTGATATCCCTGGTTCAACATAGAGGTAGACTAGATAGGTCCACTGATATCCCTGGTTCAACATAGAGGTAGACTAGATAGATCCAACACTATCCCTGGTTCAACATAGAGGTAGACTAGATAGATCCACTGATATCCCTGGTTGAACATAGAGGTAGACTAGATAGATCCACTGATATCCCTGGTTCAACATAGAGGTAGACTAGATAGATCCAACACTATCCCTGGTTCAACATAGAGGTAGACTAGATAGGTCCACTGATATCCCTGGTTCAACATAGAGGTAGACTAGATAGATCCAACACTATCCCTGGTTCAACATAGAGGTAGACTAGATAGATCCAACACTATCCCTGGTTCAACATAGAGGTAGACTAGATAGGTCCACTGATATCCCTGGTTCAACATAGAGGTAGACTAGATAGATCCAACACTATCCCTGGTTCAACATAGAGGTAGACTAGATAGATCCACTGATATCCCTGGTTGAACATAGAGGTAGACTAGATAGATCCACTGATATCCCTGGTTGAACATAGAGGTAGACTAGATAGATCCAACACTATCCCTGGTTGAACATAGAGGTAGACTAGATAGATCCACTGATATCCCTGGTTGAACATAGAGGTAGACTAGATAGATCCAACACTATCCCTGGTTCAACATAGAGGTAGACTAGATAGATCCAACACTATCCCTGGTTCAACATAGAGGTAGACTAGATAGGTCCACTGATATCCCTGGTTCAACATAGAGGTAGACTAGATAGATCCACTGATATCCCTGGTTCAACATAGAGGTAGACTAGATAGATCCACTGATATCCCTGGTTCAACATAGAGGTAGACTAGATAGATCCATAGTTTCCATTTCTTTAGCTCTCTTTTTACGCTACTGCTACTCTCTGTTCATCATATATGCATAGTCCCTTTAACCATATCTACATACTACCTCAATCAGCCTGACTAACAGGTGTCTGTATATATCTACATGTACATACTACCTCAATCAGCCTGACTAACAGGTGTCTGTATATATCTACATGAACATACTACCTCAATCAGCCTGACTAACAGGTGTCTGTATATATCTACATGAACATACTACCTCAATCAGCCTGACTAACAGGTGTCTGTATATATCTACATGAACATACTACCTCAATCAGCCTGACTAACAGGTGTCTGTATATATCTACATGAACATACTACCTCAATCAGCCTGACTAACAGGTGTCTGTATAGAGCTACATGTAGATACTACCTCAATCAGCCTGACTAACAGGTGTCTGTATATATCTACATGAACATACTACCTCAATCAGCCTGACTAACAGGTGTCTGTATATATCTACATGAACATACTACCTCAATCAGCCTGACTAACAGGTGTCTGTATATATCTACATGAACATACTACCTCAATCAGCCTGACTAACAGGTGTCTGTATATATCTACATGAACATACTACCTCAATCAGCCTGACTAACAGGTGTCTGTATATATCTACATGAACATACTACCTCAATCAGCCTGACTAACAGGTGTCTGTATAGAGCTACATGTAGATACTACCTCAATCAGCCTGACTAACAGGTGTCTGTATATATCTACATGAACATACTACCTCAATCAGCCTGACTAACAGGTGTCTGTATATATCTACATGAACATACTACCTCAATCAGCCTGACTAACAGGTGTCTGTATATATCTACATGAACATACTACCTCAATCAGCCTGACTAACAGGTGTCTGTATATATCTACATGAACATACTACCTCAATCAGCCTGACTAACAGGTGTCTGTATATATCTACATGAACATACTACCTCAATCAGCCTGACTAACAGGTGTCTGTATGTAGCTACATGTAGATACTACCTCAATCAGCCTGACTAACAGGTGTCTGTATGTAGCTACATGTAGATACTACCTCAATCAGCCTGACTAACAGGTGTCTGTATGTAGCTACATGTAGATACTACCTCAATCAGCCTGACTAACAGGTGTCTGTATATATCTACATGTAGATACTACCTCAATCAGCCTGACTAACAGGTGTCTGTATGTAGCTACATGTAGATACTACCTCAATCAGCCTGACTAACAGGTGTCTGTATGTAGCTACATGTACATACTACCTCAATCAGCCTGACTAACAGGTGTCTGTATATATCTACATGAACATACTACCTCAATCAGCCTGACTAACAGGTGTCTGTATATATCTACATGAACATACTACCTCAATCAGCCTGACTAACAGGTGTCTGTATATATCTACATGAACATACTACCTCAATCAGCCTGACTAACAGGTGTCTGTATATATCTACATGAACATACTACCTCAATCAGCCTGACTAACAGGTGTCTGTATATATCTACATGAACATACTACCTCAATCAGCCTGACTAACAGGTGTCTGTATAGAGCTACATGTACATACTACCTCAATCAGCCTGACTAACAGGTGTCTGTATATATCTACATGAACATACTACCTCAATCAGCCTGACTAACAGGTGTCTGTATATATCTACATGAACATACTACCTCAATCAGCCTGACTAACAGGTGTCTGTATATAGCTACATGTACATACTACCTCAATCAGCCTGACTAACAGGTGTCTGTATATATCTACATGAACATACTACCTCAATCAGCCTGACTAACAGGTGTCTGTATATATCTACATGAACATACTACCTCAATCAGCCTGACTAACAGGTGTCTGTATATATCTACATGAACATACTACCTCAATCAGCCTGACTAACAGGTGTCTGTATATATCTACATGAACATACTACCTCAATCAGCCTGACTAACAGGTGTCTGTATATAGCTACATGTACATACTACCTCAATCAGCCTGACTAACAGGTGTCTGTATATAGCTACATGTACCTACTACCTCAATCAGCCTGACTAACAGGTGTCTGTATATAGCTACATGTACCTACTACCTCAATCAGCCTGACTAACAGGTGTCTGTATATAGCTACATGTACCTACTACCTCAATCAGCCTGACTAACAGGTGTCTGTATATAGCTACATGTACATACTACCTCAATCAGCCTGACTAACAGGTGTCTGTATGTAGCTACATGTAGATACTACCTCAATCAGCCTGACTAACAGGTGTCTGTATGTAGCTACATGTAGATACTACCTCAATCAGCCTGACTAACAGGTGTCTGTATAGAGCTACATGTACATACTACCTCAATCAGCCTGACTAACAGGTGTCTGTATATATCTACATGAACATACTACCTCAATCAGCCTGACTAACAGGTGTCTGTATAGAGCTACATGAACATACTACCTCAATCAGCCTGACTAACAGGTGTCTGTATATAGCTACATGTACATACTACCTCAATCAGCCTGACTAACAGGTGTCTGTATATAGCTACATGTACATACTACCTCAATCAGCCTGACTAACAGGTGTCTGTATATATCTACATGAACATACTACCTCAATCAGCCTGACTAACAGGTGTCTGTATATATCTACATGTACATACTACCTCAATCAGCCTGACTAACAGGTGTCTGTATATATCTACATGAACATACTACCTCAATCAGCCTGACTAACAGGTGTCTGTATATATCTACATGAACATACTACCTCAATCAGCCTGACTAACAGGTGTCTGTATATATCTACATGTACATACTACCTCAATCAGCCTGACTAACAGGTGTCTGTATATATCTACATGAACATACTACCTCAATCAGCCTGACTAACAGGTGTCTGTATATAGCTACATGTACATACTACCTCAATCAGCCTGACTAACAGGTGTCTGTATATATCTACATGAACATACTACCTCAATCAGCCTGACTAACAGGTGTCTGTATATAGCTACATGTACATACTACCTCAATCAGCCTGACTAACAGGTGTCTGTATGTAGCTACATGAACATACTACCTCAATCAGCCTGACTAACAGGTGTCTGTATATATCTACATGAACATACTACCTCAATCAGCCTGACTAACAGGTGTCTGTATATAGCTACATGTACATACTACCTCAATCAGCCTGACTAACAGGTGTCTGTATATATCTACATGAACATACTACCTCAATCAGCCTGACTAACAGGTGTCTGTATATATCTACATGTACATACTACCTCAATCAGCCTGACTAACAGGTGTCTGTATATATCTACATGAACATACTACCTCAATCAGCCTGACTAACAGGTGTCTGTATATATCTACATGAACATACTACCTCAATCAGCCTGACTAACAGGTGTCTGTATATATCTACATGTACATACTACCTCAATCAGCCTGACTAACAGGTGTCTGTATATATCTACATGAACATACTACCTCAATCAGCCTGACTAACAGGTGTCTGTATATATCTACATGTACATACTACCTCAATCAGCCTGACTAACAGGTGTCTGTATATATCTACATGAACATACTACCTCAATCAGCCTGACTAACAGGTGTCTGTATAGAGCTACATGAACATACTACCTCAATCAGCCTGACTAACAGGTGTCTGTATATAGCTACATGTACATACTACCTCAATCAGCCTGACTAACAGGTGTCTGTATATAGCTACATGTACATACTACCTCAATCAGCCTGACTAACAGGTGTCTGTATATATCTACATGAACATACTACCTCAATCAGCCTGACTAACAGGTGTCTGTATATATCTACATGTACATACTACCTCAATCAGCCTGACTAACAGGTGTCTGTATATATCTACATGAACATACTACCTCAATCAGCCTGACTAACAGGTGTCTGTATATATCTACATGAACATACTACCTCAATCAGCCTGACTAACAGGTGTCTGTATATATCTACATGTACATACTACCTCAATCAGCCTGACTAACAGGTGTCTGTATATATCTACATGAACATACTACCTCAATCAGCCTGACTAACAGGTGTCTGTATATAGCTACATGTACATACTACCTCAATCAGCCTGACTAACAGGTGTCTGTATATATCTACATGAACATACTACCTCAATCAGCCTGACTAACAGGTGTCTGTATATAGCTACATGTACATACTACCTCAATCAGCCTGACTAACAGGTGTCTGTATGTAGCTACATGAACATACTACCTCAATCAGCCTGACTAACAGGTGTCTGTATATATCTACATGAACATACTACCTCAATCAGCCTGACTAACAGGTGTCTGTATATAGCTACATGTACATACTACCTCAATCAGCCTGACTAACAGGTGTCTGTATATATCTACATGAACATACTACCTCAATCAGCCTGACTAACAGGTGTCTGTATATATCTACATGTACATACTACCTCAATCAGCCTGACTAACAGGTGTCTGTATATATCTACATGAACATACTACCTCAATCAGCCTGACTAACAGGTGTCTGTATATATCTACATGAACATACTACCTCAATCAGCCTGACTAACAGGTGTCTGTATATATCTACATGTACATACTACCTCAATCAGCCTGACTAACAGGTGTCTGTATATATCTACATGAACATACTACCTCAATCAGCCTGACTAACAGGTGTCTGTATATATCTACATGAACATACTACCTCAATCAGCCTGACTAACAGGTGTCTGTATATAGCTACATGTACATACTACCTCAATCAGCCTGACTAACAGGTGTCTGTATATAGCTACATGAACATACTACCTCAATCAGCCTGACTAACAGGTGTCTGTATATATCTACATGAACATACTACCTCAATCAGCCTGACTAACAGGTGTCTGTATATATCTACATGAACATACTACCTCAATCAGCCTGACTAACAGGTGTCTGTATATAGCTACATGAACATACTACCTCAATCAGCCTGACTAACAGGTGTCTGTATATATCTACATGAACATACTACCTCAATCAGCCTGACTAACAGGTGTCTGTATATATCTACATGAACATACTACCTCAATCAGCCTGACTAACAGGTGTCTGTATATAGCTACATGTACATACTACCTCAATCAGCCTGACTAACAGGTGTCTGTATATATCTACATGAACATACTACCTCAATCAGCCTGACTAACAGGTGTCTGTATATATCTACATGAACATACTACCTCAATCAGCCTGACTAACAGGTGTCTGTATATATCTACATGAACATACTACCTCAATCAGCCTGACTAACAGGTGTCTGTATATAGCTACATGTACATACTACCTCAATCAGCCTGACTAACAGGTGTCTGTATATAGCTACATGTACATACTACCTCAATCAGCCTGACTAACAGGTGTCTGTATATATCTACATGAACATACTACCTCAATCAGCCTGACTAACAGGTGTCTGTATATAGCTACATGTACATACTACCTCAATCAGCCTGACTAACAGGTGTCTGTATATAGCTACATGTACATACTACCTCAATCAGCCTGACTAACAGGTGTCTGTATATAGCTACATGTACATACTACCTCAATCAGCCTGACTAACAGGTGTCTGTATATAGCTACATGTACATACTACCTCAATCAGCCTGACTAACAGGTGTCTGTATATAGCTACATGAACATACTACCTCAATCAGCCTGACTAACAGGTGTCTGTATATATCTACATGAACATACTACCTCAATCAGCCTGACTAACAGGTGTCTGTATATATCTACATGAACATACTACCTCAATCAGCCTGACTAACAGGTGTCTGTATAGAGCTACATGAACATACTACCTCAATCAGCCTGACTAACAGGTGTCTGTATATATCTACATGAACATACTACCTCAATCAGCCTGACTAACAGGTGTCTGTATATATCTACATGAACATACTACCTCAATCAGCCTGACTAACAGGTGTCTGTATATAGCTACATGTACATACTACCTCAATCAGCCTGACTAACAGGTGTCTGTATATATCTACATGAACATACTACCTCAATCAGCCTGACTAACAGGTGTCTGTATATATCTACATGAACATACTACCTCAATCAGCCTGACTAACAGGTGTCTGTATATATCTACATGTACATACTACCTCAATCAGCCTGACTAACAGGTGTCTGTATATATCTACATGAACATACTACCTCAATCAGCCTGACTAACAGGTGTCTGTATATATCTACATGAACATACTACCTCAATCAGCCTGACTAACAGGTGTCTGTATATATCTACATGTACATACTACCTCAATCAGCCTGACTAACAGGTGTCTGTATATATCTACATGAACATACTACCTCAATCAGCCTGACTAACAGGTGTCTGTATATATCTACATGAACATACTACCTCAATCAGCCTGACTAACAGGTGTCTGTATATAGCTACATGTACATACTACCTCAATCAGCCTGACTAACAGGTGTCTGTATATAGCTACATGTACATACTACCTCAATCAGCCTGACTAACAGGTGTCTGTATATATCTACATGAACATACTACCTCAATCAGCCTGACTAACAGGTGTCTGTATATAGCTACATGTACATACTACCTCAATCAGCCTGACTAACAGGTGTCTGTATATAGCTACATGTACATACTACCTCAATCAGCCTGACTAACAGGTGTCTGTATATAGCTACATGTACATACTACCTCAATCAGCCTGACTAACAGGTGTCTGTATATAGCTACATGTACATACTACCTCAATCAGCCTGACTAACAGGTGTCTGTATATAGCTACATGAACATACTACCTCAATCAGCCTGACTAACAGGTGTCTGTATATATCTACATGAACATACTACCTCAATCAGCCTGACTAACAGGTGTCTGTATATATCTACATGAACATACTACCTCAATCAGCCTGACTAACAGGTGTCTGTATAGAGCTACATGAACATACTACCTCAATCAGCCTGACTAACAGGTGTCTGTATATATCTACATGAACATACTACCTCAATCAGCCTGACTAACAGGTGTCTGTATATATCTACATGAACATACTACCTCAATCAGCCTGACTAACAGGTGTCTGTATATAGCTACATGTACATACTACCTCAATCAGCCTGACTAACAGGTGTCTGTATATATCTACATGAACATACTACCTCAATCAGCCTGACTAACAGGTGTCTGTATATATCTACATGAACATACTACCTCAATCAGCCTGACTAACAGGTGTCTGTATATATCTACATGAACATACTACCTCAATCAGCCTGACTAACAGGTGTCTGTATATAGCTACATGTACATACTACCTCAATCAGCCTGACTAACAGGTGTCTGTATATAGCTACATGTCAACATACTAACAGGTGTCTGTATATAGCTCAATCAGCCTGACTAACAGGTGTCTGTATATATCTACATGAACATACTACCTCAATCAGCCTGACTAACAGGTGTCTGTATATAGCTACATGTACATACTACCTCAATCAGCCTGACTAACAGGTGTCTGTATATAGCTACATGAACATACTACCTCAATCAGCCTGACTAACAGGTGTCTGTATATAGCTACATGTACATACTACCTCAATCAGCCTGACTAACAGGTGTCTGTATATAGCTACATGTACATACTACCTCAATCAGCCTGACTAACAGGTGTCTGTATATAGCTACATGAACATACTACCTCAATCAGCCTGACTAACAGGTGTCTGTATATAGCTACATGTACATACTACCTCAATCAGCCTGACTAACAGGTGTCTGTATATAGCTACATGTACATACTACCTCAATCAGCCTGACTAACAGGTGTCTGTATATATCTACATGAACATACTACCTCAATCAGCCTGACTAACAGGTGTCTGTATATAGCTACATGTACATACTACCTCAATCAGCCTGACTAACAGGTGTCTGTATATAGCTACATGAACATACTACCTCAATCAGCCTGACTAACAGGTGTCTGTATATAGCTACATGTACATACTACCTCAATCAGCCTGACTAACAGGTGTCTGTATATAGCTACATGTACATACTACCTCAATCAGCCTGACTAACAGGTGTCTGTATATAGCTACATGAACATACTACCTCAATCAGCCTGACTAACAGGTGTCTGTATATATCTACATGAACATACTACCTCAATCAGCCTGACTAACAGGTGTCTGTATATAGCTACATGAACATACTACCTCAATCAGCCTGACTAACAGGTGTCTGTATATATCTACATGAACATACTACCTCAATCAGCCTGACTAACACATGAAGCTACATGAACATACTACCTCAATCAGCCTGACTAACAGGTGTCTGTATATATCTACATGAACATACTACCTCAATCAGCCTGACTAACAGGTGTCTGTATATATCTACATGAACATACTACCTCAATCAGCCTGACTAACAGGTGTCTGTATATAGCTACATGTACATACTACCTCAATCAGCCTGACTAACAGGTGTCTGTATATATCTACATGAACATACTACCTCAATCAGCCTGACTAACAGGTGTCTGTATATATCTACATGAACATACTACCTCAATCAGCCTGACTAACAGGTGTCTGTATATATCTACATGAACATACTACCTCAATCAGCCTGACTAACAGGTGTCTGTATATATCTACATGAACATACTACCTCAATCAGCCTGACTAACAGGTGTCTGTATATATCTACATGAACATACTACCTCAATCAGCCTGACTAACAGGTGTCTGTATATAGCCATACTATGTGGCCGTGCTACTCTTATTTCAAATGTATTTTTACTGTTGTTTTATTTCTTTACTTACCCCCACACACACACACACACACACCACACCACACACACACCACACACACACACAGTTAGTGTCACCACACACACACACACACACACCACACCACACACACACCACACACACACACAGTTAGTGTCACCACACACACACACACACCACACACCACACACACACACCACACACACACAGTTAGTGTCACCACACACACACACCACACACACACACCACACACACACACACCACACCACACACCACACACACACCTTTTTTTTGCACTGTTGGTTTGAGCCTGTAAGTAAGCATTTCACTACACCTGTTATATTCGGAGCATGTGACTAATACACTTTGATTTGATTGGGTCTCCTGTCTCACCATCAGTTTCTCTGCGTCGGCACGGACTTTGAGCAGCTCGGTGATGGCGTCCACAAACCCCTGGTGGTGGAAGTTACACATCTTCTCTATCTCTCTGTCATGGTTACGGATCCTGACCTCAAGCTTCTCCATAAACCTCTTGTGGGCATTAGGCTGGTCATCGTACACAGATCTGAAACACACAAAGTCAGGGAACAGGGGCGTTAGATCTGAAACACACAAGATCAGGGAACAGGGGAGTTACAAGGTCAGGGAACAGGGGAGTTACAAGGTCAGGGAACAGGGGAGTTACAAGGTCAGGGGACAGGGGAGTTACAAGGTCAGGGAACAGGGGAGTTACAAGGTCAGGGAACAGGGGAGTTACAAGGTCAGGGGAGTTACAAGGTCAGGGGACAACAGGGAGTTACAAGGTCAGGAACAGGGGAGTTACAGGTCAGGTCAGTTACAAGGTCAGGGGTTACAAGGTCAGGGGGGAGTTACAAGGTCAGGTCAAGGTCAGGGAACAGGGGAGTTACAAGGTCAGGGGACAGGGGAGTTACAAGGTCAGGGGAGTTACAAGGTCAGGGAACAGGGGAGTTACAAGGTCAGGGGAGTTACAAGGTCAGGGAACAGGGGAGTTACAAGGTCAGGGGAGTTACAAGGTCAGGGAACAGGGGAGTTACAAGGTCAGGGAACAGGGAGTTACAAGGGGGAGTTACAAGGTCAGGGAACAGGGGAGTTACAAGGTCAGGGAACAAGGTCAGGGGAGTTACAAGGTCAGGGAACAGGGAGTTACAAGGTCAGGGGACAGGGGAGTTACAAGGTCAGGGAACAGGGGAGTTACAAGGTCAGGGAACAGGGGAGTTACAAGGTCAGGGAACAGGGGAGTTACAAGGTACAAGGTCAGGGGAGTTACAAGGTCAGGGAACAGGGGAGTTACAAGGTCAGGGAACAGGGAGTTACAAGGTCAGGGAGTCAGGGGACAAGGTCAGGGGGGAGTTACAAGGTCAGGGGGAGTTACAAGGTCAGGGGGGAGTTACAAGGTCAGGGAACAGGGGTTACAAGGTCAGGGGAACAGGGGAGTTACAAGGTCAGGGAACAGGGGAGTTACAAGGTCAGGGAACAGGGGAGTTACAAGGTCAGGGAACAGGGGAGTTACAAGGTCAGGGAACAGGGGAGTTACAAGGTCAGGGAACAGGGGAGTTACAAGGTCAGGGAACAGGGGAGTTACAAGGTCAGGGGAGTTACAAGGTCAGGGGAGTTACAAGGTCAGGGAACAGGGGAGTTCAGGGAACAGGGACAAGGTCAGGGGAGTTACAAGGTCAGGGAACAGGGGAGTTACAAGGTCAGGGAACAGGGGAGGGAGGGTTACAAGGTCAGGGAGTTACAAGGTCAGGGAACAGGGGAGTTACAAGGTCAGGGGAAGGTCAGGGAGTTACAAGGTCAGGGAACAGGGAGTTACAAGGTCAGGGGAGTTACAAGGTCAGGGGAGTTACAAGGTCAGGGAACAGGGGAGTTACAAGGTCAGGGAACAGGGGAGTTACAAGGTCAGGGAACAGGGGAGTTACAAGGTCAGGGGAGTTACAAGGTCAGGGAACAGGGGAGTTACAAGGTCAGGGAACAGGGGAGTTACAAGGTCAGGGAACAGGGGAGTTACAAGGTCAGGGGAGTTACAAGGTCAGGGAACAGGGGAGTTACAAGGTCAGGGAACAGGGGAGTTACAAGGTCAGGGAAAGGTTCAAGGTCAGGGAACAGGGGAGTTACAAGGTCAGGGAACAGGGGAGTTACAAGGTCAGGGGAGTTACAAGGTCAGGGGAGTTACAGTTACAGGGGAGTTACAAGGTCAGGGAACAGGGGAGTTACAAGGTCAGGGAACAGGGGAGTTACAAGGTCAGGGGAGTTACAAGGTCAGGGAACAGGGAGTTACAAGGTCAGGGAACAGGGGAGTTACAAGGTCAGGGAACAGGGGAGTTACAAGGTCAGGGAACAGGGGAGTTACAAGGTCAGGGAACAGGGGAGTTACAAGGTCAGGGAACAGGGAGTTACAAGGTCAGGGAACAGGGGAGTTACAAGGTCAGGGGAGTTACAAGGTCAGGGAACAGGGAGTTACAAGGTCAGGGAACAGGGGAGTTACAAGGTCAGGGAACAGGGGAGTTACAAGGTCAGGGAACAGGGGAGTTACAAGGTCAGGGAACAGGGGAGTTACAAGGTCAGGGAACAGGGGAGTTACAAGGTCAGGGAACAGGGAGTTACAAGGTCAGGGAACAGGGGAGTTACAAGGTCAGGGAACAGGGGAGTTACAAGGTCAGGGAACAGGGGAGTTACAAGGTCAGGGGAACAGGGAGTTACAAGGTCAGGGGAGTTACAAGGTCAGGGGAGTTACAAGGTCAGGGGAGTTACAGGTCAGGGAACAGGGGAGTTACAAGGTCAGGGAACAGGGGAGTTACAAGGTCAGGGAACAGGGGAGTTACAAGGTCAGGGAACAGGGGAGTTACAAGGTCAGGGGAGAAGGTCAGGAGTTACAAGGTCAGGGAACAGGGGAGTTACAAGGTCAGGGGAACAGGGGAGTTACAAGGTCACAGGGGGAACAGGGACACAGTACAGGGGAGGACAAGGTCAGGGAACAGGGGAGTTACAAGGTCAGGAGTTACAACAGGGGAGTTACAGGGGAGTTACAAGGTCAGGGGAGTTACAAGGTCAGGGAGTTACAAGAACAGGGGAGTTACAAGGTCAGGGAACAGGGGAGTTACAAGGTCAGGGGAGTTACAAGGTCAGGGGAGAGTTACAAGGTCAGGGGGGAACAAGGGGAGTTACAAGGTCAGGGAACAGGGAGTTACAAGGTCAGGGAACAGGGAGTTACAAGGTCAGGGGAGTTACAAGGTCAGGGAACAGGGGAGTTACAAGGTCAGGGAACAGGGAGTTACAAGGTCAGGGAACAGGAGAGTTACAAGGTCAGGGAACAGGGGAGTTACAAGGTCAGGGAACAGGGGAGTTACAAGGTCAGGGAACAGGGGAGTTACAAGGTCAGGGAACAGGGGAGTTACAAGGTCAGGGAACAGGGGAGTTACAAGGTCAGGGGAGTTACAAGGTCAGGGGAGTTACAAGGTCAGGGAACAGGGGAGTTACAAGGTCAGGGAACAGGGGAGTTACAAGGTCAGGGAGTTACAAGGTCAGGGAACAAGGGGGAGTTACAAGGTCAGGGAACAGGGGAGTTACAAGGTCAGGGGGGAGTTACAAGGTCAGGGAACAAGGTCAGGGGAGTTACAAGGTCAGGGAACAGGGGAGTTACAAGGTCAGGGAACAGGGGAGTTACAAGGTCAGGGAACAGGGGGAAGGTCAGGGAACAGGGGAGTTACAAGGTCAGGGAACAGGGAGTTACAAGGTCAGGGAACAGGGGAAGGTCAGGGGAGTTACAAGGTCAGGGAACAGGGAGTTACAAGGTCAGGGAACAGGGGAGTTACAAGGTCAGGGAACAGGGGAGTTACAAGGTCAGGGAACAGGGGAGTTACAAGGTCAGGGGAGTTACAAGGTCAGGGAACAGGGGAGTTACAAGGTCAGGGAACAGGGGAGTTACAAGGTCAGGGAACAGGGGAGTTACAAGGTCAGGGAACAGGGGAGTTACAAGGTCAGGGAACAGGGGAGTTACAAGGTCAGGGAACAGGAGAGTTACAAGGTCAGGGAACAGGGAGTTACAAGGTCAGGGAACAGGGAGTTACAAGGTCAGGGAACAGGGGAGTTACAAGGTCAGGGAACAGGGGAGTTACAAGGTCAGGGGAGTTACAAGGTCAGGGGAGTTACAAGGTCAGGGGAGTTAGATACAAGGTCAGGGAACAGGGGAGTTACAAGGTCAGGGAACAGGGGAGTTACAAGGTCAGGGGACAGGGGAGTTACAAGGTCAGGGGACAGGGGAGTTACAAGGTCAGGGGAGTTACAAGGTCAGGGGAGTTACAAGGTCAGGGAACAGGGGAGTTACAAGGTCAGGGAACAGGGAGTTACAGGTCACCAACAGGGAGTTACAAGGTCAGGGGAGTTACAAGGTCAGGGAAGGTCAGGGGAGTTACAAGGTCAGGGGACAGGGAGTTACAAGGTCAGGGAACAGGGAGTTACAAGGTCAGGGGAGTTACAAGGTCAGGGGAGTTACAAGGTCAGGGGAACAGGGGAGTTACAAGGTCACCTAACAGGGGAACAGGTCAGGGAGAGTTACAAGGTCAGGGGGGAGTTACAAGGTCAGGGAACAGGGTAGGGAGTTACAAGGTCAAGGAACAGGGAGTTACAGGGGGAGTTACAAGGTCAGGGGAGTTACAAGGTCAGGGAACAGGGGAGTTACAAGGTCAGGGAACAGGGGAGTTACAAGGTCAGGGGAGTTACAAGGTCAGGGAACAGGAGAGTTACAAGGTCAGGGAACAGGGGAGTTACAAGGTCAGGGGAGTTACAAGGTCAGGGAACAGGGGAGTTACAAGGTCAGGGAACAGGGGAGTTACAAGGTCAGGGGAGTTACAAGGTCAGGGAACAGGAGAGTTACAAGGTCAGGGGAGTTACAAGGTCAGGGAACTGGGGGAGTTACAAGGTCAGGGAACAGGGGAGTTACAAGGTCAGGGAACAGGGGAGTTAGATCTGAAACATGATGAATGTTGTCAGGGTCACAAGGGGAGACAGAACGTTCAGATACCAGCCACATCTCCATACATCATCCCACAGAGACATAGCCTGCATCCTATTCCCTATATAGTCACAGGGCTCTGGTCAGAAGAAGTGCACTATGTAGGGAATAGGGTGCAATTTGGGACACGTATCAAATCAACAAAAAGGGGCAACAAGAAATGTCACCTAACCAACAGGGTATTCTGGGCTGAGATGTCACCTAACTAACAGGGTAGTCTAGGCTGAGATATCACCTAACCAACAGGGTAGACTGGGCTGAGATACCACCTAACCAACAGGGTAGGCTGGGCTGAGATGTCACCTAACTAACAGGGTAGTCTAGGCTGAGATATCACCTAACCAACAGGGTAGACTGGGCTGAGATACCACCTAACCAACAGGGTAGGCTGGGCTGAGATACCACCTAACCAACAGGGTAGTCTGGGCTGGGATATCACCTAACCAACAGGGTAGGCAGGGCTGAGATGTCACCTAACCAACAGGGTAGGCTGGGCTGAGATGTCACCTAACCAACAGGGTAGTCTGGGCTGAGATATCACCTAACCAACAGGGTAGACTGGGCTGAGATACCACCTAACCAACAGGGTAGGCTGGGCTGAGATACCACCTAACCAACAGGGTAGTCTGGGCTGAGATACCACCTAACCAACAGGGTAGTCTGGGCTGAGATATCACCTAACCAACAGGGTAGACTGGGCTGAGATATCACCTAACCAACAGGGTAGACTGGGCTGAGATATCACCTAACCAACAGGGTAGACTGGGCTGAGATGTCACCTAACCAACAGGGTAGACTGGGCTGAGATACCACCTAACCAACAGGGTGGGCTGGGCTGAGATACCACCTAACCAACAGGGTGGGCTGGGCTGAGATACCACCTAACCAACAGGGTAGTCTGGGCTGAGATACCACCTAACCAACAGGGTAGTCTGGGCTGAGATACCACCTAACCAACAGGGTGGGCTGGGCTGAGATACCACCTAACCAACAGGGTAGCCTGGGCTGAGATATCACCTAACCAACAGGGTAGACTGGGCTGAGATATCACCTAACCAACAGGGTGGGCTGGGCTGGGCTGAGATACCACCTAACCAACAGGGTAGGCTGGGCTGAGATACCACCTAACCAACAGGGTAGGCTGGGCTGAGATACCACCTAACCAACAGGGTAGGCTGGGCTGAGATACCACCTAACCAACAGGGTAGGCTGGGCTTGGCTGAGATACCACCTAACCAACAGGGTAGGCAGGGCTGAGATGTCACCTAACCAACAGGGTAGGCTGGGCTGAGATGTCACCTAACCAACAGGGTAGGCTGGGCTGAGATGTCACCTAACCAACAGGGTAGGCTGGGCTTGGCTGAGATACCACCTAACCAACAGGGTAGGCTGGGCTGAGATACCACCTAACCAACAGGGTAGGCAGGGCTGAGATACCACCTAACCAACAGGGTAGGCTGGGCTGAGATGTCACCTAACCAACAGGGTAGGCTGGGCTGAGATGTCACCTAACCAACAGTGTAGGCTGGGCTTGGCTGAGATACCACCTAACCAACAGGGTAGGCTGGGCTGAGATGTCACCTAACCAACAGGGTAGGCTGGGCTGAGATGTCACCTAACCAACAGGGTAGGCTGGGCTGAGATGTCACCTAACCAACAGGGTAGGCTGGGCTGAAACACCACCTAACAAACAGGGTAGCCTGGGCTAAGATATCACCTAACCAACAGGGTAGGCTGGGCTGAGATGTCACCTAACCAACAGTGTAGGCTGGGCTTGGCTGAGATACCACCTAACCAACAGGGTAGGCTGGGCTGAGATGTCACCTAACCAACAGGGTAGGCTGGGCTGAGATGTCACCTAACCAACAGGGTAGGCTGGGCTGAGATGTCACCTAACCAACAGGGTAGGCTGGGCTGAGATGTCACCTAACCAACAGGGTAGGCTGGGCTGAGACACCACCTAACCAACAGGGTAGACTGGGCTGAGATATCACCTAACCAACAGGGTAGGCTGGGCTGAGATATCACCTAACCAACAGGGTAGGCTGGGCTGAGATATCACCTAACCAACCGTGTAGACTGGGCTGGGCTGAGATATCACCTAACCAACAGGGTAGGCTGGGCTGAGATATCACCTAACCAACAGTGTAGTATGGGCTGAGATATCACCTAACCAACGGGGTAGACTGGGCTGAGATATCACCTAACCAACAGGGTAGGCTGGGCTGAGATGTCACCTAACCAACAGGGTAGGCTGGGCTGAGATGTCACCTTACCAACAGGGTAGGCTGGGCTGAGATGTCACCTAACCAACAGGGTAGGCTGGGCTGAGATGTCACCTAACCAACAGGGTAGGCTGGGCTGAGACACCACCTAACAAACAGGGTAGACTGGGCTGAGATATCACCTAACCAACAGGGTAGGCTGGGCTGAGATATCACCTAACCAACAGGGTAGGCTGGGCTGAGATATCACCTAACCAACTGTGTAGACTGGGCTGGGCTGAGATATCACCTAACCAACAGGGTAGGCTGGGCTGAGATATCACCTAACCAACAGTGTAGTATGGGCTGAGATATCACCTAACCAACGGGGTAGACTGGGCTGAGATATCACCTAACCAACAGGGTAGGCTGGGCTGAGATATCACCTAACCAACAGGGTAGGCTGGGCTGAGATAGCACCTAACCAACAGGGTAGACTGGGCTGGGCTGAGATACCACCTAACCAACAGTGTAGTATGGCCTGAGATATCACCTAACCAACAGTGTAGACTGGGCTGGGCTGAGATATCACCTAACCAACAGGGTAGACTGGGCTGGGCTGAGATATCACCTAACCACAGTGTAGGCTGGGCTGAGATACAACCTAACCAACAGGGTAGGCTGGGCTGAGATTCCAACTAACCAACAGTGTAGTATGGGCTGAGATATCACCTAACCAACGGGGTAGACTGGGCTGAGATATCATCTAACCAACAGGGTAGGCTGGGCTGAGATATCACCTAACCAACAGGGTAGGCTGGGCTGAGATATCACCTAACCAACAGGGTAGGCTGGGCAGAGATAGCACCTAACCAACAGGGTAGACTGGGCTGGGCTGAGATACCACCTAACCAACAGTGTAGTATGGCCTGAGATATCACCTAACCAACGGGGTAGACTGGGCTGAGATATCACCTAACCAACGGGGTAGACTGGGCTGAGATATCACCTAACCAACGGGGTAGACTGGGCTGAGATATCACCTAACCAACAGGGTAGGCTGGGCTGAGATACCACCTAACCAAGAGGGTAGGCTGGGCTGAGATATCACCTAACCAACGGGGTAGGCTGGGCTGAGATACCACCTAACCAACAGGGTAGGCTGGGCTGAGATATCACCTAACCAACAGGGTAGGCTGGGCTGAGACATCACCTAACCAACAGGGTAGGCTGGGCTGAGATATCACCTAACCAACAGGGTAGGCTGGGCTGAGATACCACCTAACCAACAGGGTAGGCTGGGCTGAGATACCACCTAACCAACAGGGTAGGCTGGGCTGAGATACCACCTAACCAACAGGGTTGGCTGGGCTGAGATACCACCTAACCAACAGGGTAGGCTGGGCTGAGATATCACCTAACCAACAGGGTAGGCTGGGCTGAGATACCACCTAACCAACAGGGTAGGCTGGGCTGTGATACCACCTAACCAACAGGGTAGGCTGGGCTGAGATACCACCTAACCAACAGGGTAGGCTGGGCTGAGATACCACCTAACCAACAGGGTAGGCTGGGCTGAGATATCACCTAACCAACAGGGTAGGCTGGGCTGAGATACCACCTAACCAACAAGATAGGCTGGGCTGAAATACCACCTAACCAACAGTGTAGGCTGGGCTGAGATACCACCTAACCAACAGGGAGGCTGGGCTGAGATACCACCTAACCAACAGGGTAGGCTGGGCTGAGATATCACCTAACCAACAGGGTAGCGTGGGCTGAGATATCACCTAACCAACAGGGTAGCCTGGGCTGGGCTGAGATATCACCTAACCAACAGGGTAGGCTGGGCTGAGATACCACCTAACCAACAGGGTAGGCAGGGCTGAGATATCACCTAACCAACAGGGTAGTCTGGGCTGAGATACCACCTAACCAACAGGGTAGTCTGGGCTGAGATACCACCTAACCAACAGTGTAGGCTGGGCTGAGATATCACCTAACCAACAGTGTAGGCTGGGTTGAGATGTCACCTAACCAACAGGGTAGGCTGGGCTGAGATACCACCTAACCAACAGGGTAGGCTGGGCTGAGATACCACCTAACCAACAGTGTAGGCTGGGCTGAGATACCACCTAACCAACAGTGTAGGCTGGGCTGAGATGTCACCTAACCAACAGGGTAGGCTGGGCTGAGATACCACCTAACCAACAGGGTAGGCTGGGCTGAGATTCCAACTAACCAACAGTGTAGTATGGGCTGAGATATCACCTAACCAACGGGGTAGGCTGGGCTGAGATATCATCTAACCAACAGGGTAGGCTGGGCTGAGATATCACCTAACCAACAGGGTAGCCTGGGCTGAGATGTCACCTAACCAACAGTGTAGGCTGGGCTTGGCTGAGATACCACCTAACCAACAGGGTAGGCTGGGCTGAGATGTCACCTAACCAACAGGGTAGGCTGGGCTGAGATGTCACCTAACCAACAGGGTAGGCTGGGCTGAGATGTCACCTAACCAACAGGGTAGGCTGGGCTGAAACACCACCTAACAAACAGGGTAGCCTGGGCTAAGATATCACCTAACCAACAGGGTAGGCTGGGCTGAGATGTCACCTAACCAACAGTGTAGGCTGGGCTTGGCTGAGATACCACCTAACCAACAGGGTAGGCTGGGCTGAGATGTCACCTAACCAACAGGGTAGGCTGGGCTGAGATGTCACCTAACCAACAGGGTAGGCTGGGCTGAGATGTCACCTAACCAACAGGGTAGGCTGGGCTGAGATGTCACCTAACCAACAGGGTAGGCTGGGCTGAGACACCACCTAACCAACAGGGTAGACTGGGCTGAGATATCACCTAACCAACAGGGTAGGCTGGGCTGAGATATCACCTAACCAACAGGGTAGGCTGGGCTGAGATATCACCTAACCAACCGTGTAGACTGGGCTGGGCTGAGATATCACCTAACCAACAGGGTAGGCTGGGCTGAGATATCACCTAACCAACAGTGTAGTATGGGCTGAGATATCACCTAACCAACGGGGTAGACTGGGCTGAGATATCACCTAACCAACAGGGTAGGCTGGGCTGAGATGTCACCTAACCAACAGGGTAGGCTGGGCTGAGATGTCACCTAACCAACAGGGTAGGCTGGGCTGAGATGTCACCTAACCAACAGGGTAGGCTGGGCTGAGATGTCACCTAACCAACAGGGTAGGCTGGGCTGAGACACCACCTAACAAACAGGGTAGACTGGGCTGAGATATCACCTAACCAACAGGGTAGGCTGGGCTGAGATATCACCTAACCAACAGGGTAGGCTGGGCTGAGATATCACCTAACCAACTGTGTAGACTGGGCTGGGCTGAGATATCACCTAACCAACAGGGTAGGCTGGGCTGAGATATCACCTAACCAACAGTGTAGTATGGGCTGAGATATCACCTAACCAACGGGGTAGACTGGGCTGAGATATCACCTAACCAACAGGGTAGGCTGGGCTGAGATATCACCTAACCAACAGGGTAGGCTGGGCTGAGATAGCACCTAACCAACAGGGTAGACTGGGCTGGGCTGAGATACCACCTAACCAACAGTGTAGTATGGCCTGAGATATCACCTAACCAACAGTGTAGACTGGGCTGGGCTGAGATATCACCTAACCAACAGGGTAGACTGGGCTGGGCTGAGATATCACCTAACCACAGTGTAGGCTGGGCTGAGATACAACCTAACCAACAGGGTAGGCTGGGCTGAGATTCCAACTAACCAACAGTGTAGTATGGGCTGAGATATCACCTAACCAACGGGGTAGACTGGGCTGAGATATCATCTAACCAACAGGGTAGGCTGGGCTGAGATGTCACCTAACCAACAGTGTAGGCTGGGCTTGGCTGAGATACCACCTAACCAACAGGGTAGGCTGGGCTGAGATGTCACCTAACCAACAGGGTAGGCTGGGCTGAGATGTCACCTAACCAACAGGGTAGGCTGGGCTGAGATGTCACCTAACCAACAGGGTAGGCTGGGCTGAAACACCACCTAACAAACAGGGTAGCCTGGGCTAAGATATCACCTAACCAACAGGGTAGGCTGGGCTGAGATGTCACCTAACCAACAGTGTAGGCTGGGCTTGGCTGAGATACCACCTAACCAACAGGGTAGGCTGGGCTGAGATGTCACCTAACCAACAGGGTAGGCTGGGCTGAGATGTCACCTAACCAACAGGGTAGGCTGGGCTGAGATGTCACCTAACCAACAGGGTAGGCTGGGCTGAGATGTCACCTAACCAACAGGGTAGGCTGGGCTGAGACACCACCTAACCAACAGGGTAGACTGGGCTGAGATATCACCTAACCAACAGGGTAGGCTGGGCTGAGATATCACCTAACCAACAGGGTAGGCTGGGCTGAGATATCACCTAACCAACCGTGTAGACTGGGCTGGGCTGAGATATCACCTAACCAACAGGGTAGGCTGGGCTGAGATATCACCTAACCAACAGTGTAGTATGGGCTGAGATATCACCTAACCAACGGGGTAGACTGGGCTGAGATATCACCTAACCAACAGGGTAGGCTGGGCTGAGATGTCACCTAACCAACAGGGTAGGCTGGGCTGAGATGTCACCTAACCAACAGGGTAGGCTGGGCTGAGATGTCACCTAACCAACAGGGTAGGCTGGGCTGAGATGTCACCTAACCAACAGGGTAGGCTGGGCTGAGACACCACCTAACAAACAGGGTAGACTGGGCTGAGATATCACCTAACCAACAGGGTAGGCTGGGCTGAGATATCACCTAACCAACAGGGTAGGCTGGGCTGAGATATCACCTAACCAACTGTGTAGACTGGGCTGGGCTGAGATATCACCTAACCAACAGGGTAGGCTGGCCTGAGATATCACCTAACCAACAGTGTAGTATGGGCTGAGATATCACCTAACCAACGGGGTAGACTGGGCTGAGATATCACCTAACCAACAGGGTAGGCTGGGCTGAGATATCACCTAACCAACAGGGTAGGCTGGGCTGAGATAGCACCTAACCAACAGGGTAGACTGGGCTGGGCTGAGATACCACCTAACCAACAGTGTAGTATGGCCTGAGATATCACCTAACCAACAGTGTAGACTGGGCTGGGCTGAGATATCACCTAACCAACAGGGTAGGCTGGGCTGAGATACCACCTAACCAACAGGGTAGGCTGGGCTGTGATACCACCTAACCAACAGGGTAGGCTGGGCTGTGATACCACCTAACCAACAGGGTAGGCTGGGCTGAGATACCACCTAACCAACAGGGTAGACTGGGCTGAGATACCACCTAACCAACAGGGTAGACTGGGCTGAGATATCACCTAACCAACGGGGTAGACTGGGCTGAGATATCACCTAACCAACGGGGTAGGCTGGGCTGAGATACCACCTAACCAAGAGGGTAGGCTGGGCTGAGATATCACCTAACCAACGGGGTAGGCTGGGCTGAGATACCACCTAACCAACAGGGTAGGCTGGGCTGAGATATCACCTAACCAACAGGGAGGCTGGGCTGAGATACCACCTAACCAACAGGGTAGGCTGGGCTGAGATATCACCTAACCAACAGGGTAGCGTGGGCTGAGATATCACCTAACCAACAGGGTAGCCTGGGCTGGGCTGAGATATCACCTAACCAACAGTGTAGGCTGGGCTAAGATACCACCTAAACAACAAGGTAGGCAGGGCTGAGATATCACCTAACCAACAGGGTAGGCTGGGCTGAGATATCACCTAACCAACAGGGTAGTCTGGGATGAGATGTCACCTAACCAACAGGGTAGGCTGGGCTGAGATACCACCTAACCAACAAGATAGGCTGGGCTGAAATACCACCTAACCAACAGTGTAGGCTGGGCTGAGATACCACCTAACCAACAGGGAGGCTGGGCTGAGATACCACCTAACCAACAGGGTAGGCTGGGCTGAGATATCACCTAACCAACAGGGTAGCGTGGGCTGAGATATCACCTAACCAACAGGGTAGGCTGGGCTGAGATATCACCTAACCAACAGGGTAGGCTGGGCTGAGATACCACCTAACCAACAGGGTAGGCAGGGCTGAGATATCACCTAAACAACAGGGTAGTCTGGGCTGAGATACCACCTAACCAACAGGGTAGTCTGGGCTGAGATACCACCTAACCAACAGTGTAGGCTGGGCTGAGATATCACCTAACCAACAGTGTAGGCTGGGTTGAGATGTCACCTAACCAACAGGGTAGGCTGGGCTGAGATACCACCTAACCAACAGGGTAGGCTGGGCTGAGATACCACCTAACCAACAGTGTAGGCTGGGCTGAGATACCACCTAACCAACAGTGTAGGCTGGGCTGAGATGTCACCTAACCAACAGGGTAGGCTGGGCTGAGATACCACCTAACCAACAGTGTAGGCTGGAGTGAGATACCACCTAACCAACAGGGTAGCCTGGGCTGGGCTGAGATATCACCTAACCAACAGTGTAGGCTGGGCTAAGATACCACCTAAACAACAAGGTAGGCAGGGCTGAGATATCACCTAACCAACAGGGTAGGCTGGGCTGAGATATCACCTAACCAACAGGGTAGTCTGGGATGAGATGTCACCTAACCAACAGGGTAGGCTGGGCTGAGATACCACCTAACCAACAAGATAGGCTGGGCTGAAATACCACCTAACCAACAGTGTAGGCTGGGCTGAGATACCACCTAACCAACAGGGAGGCTGGGCTGAGATACCACCTAACCAACAGGGTAGGCTGGGCTGAGATATCACCTAACCAACAGGGTAGCGTGGGCTGAGATATCACCTAACCAACAGGGTAGCCTGGGCTGGGCTGAGATATCACCTAACCAACAGGGTAGGCTGGGCTGAGATACCACCTAACCAACAGGGTAGGCAGGGCTGAGATATCACCTAACCAACAGGGTAGTCTGGGCTGAGATACCACCTAACCAACAGGGTAGTCTGGGCTGAGATACCACCTAACCAACAGTGTAGGCTGGGCTGAGATATCACCTAACCAACAGTGTAGGCTGGGTTGAGATGTCACCTAACCAACAGGGTAGGCTGGGCTGAGATACCACCTAACCAACAGGGTAGGCTGGGCTGAGATACCACCTAACCAACAGTGTAGGCTGGGCTGAGATACCACCTAACCAACAGTGTAGGCTGGGCTGAGATGTCACCTAACCAACAGGGTAGGCTGGGCTGAGATACCACCTAACCAACAGTGTAGGCTGGAGTGAGATACCACCTAACCAACAGGGTAGGCTGGGCTGAGATGTCACCTAACCAACATGGTAGGCTGGGCTGAGATACCACCTAACCAAAAGGGTAGGCTGGGCTGAGATACCACCTAACCAACAGGGTAGGCTGGGCTGAGATACCACCTAACCAACAGGGTAGGCTGGGCTGAGATATCACCTAAACAACAGGGTAGGCTGGGCTGATATGTCACCTAACCAACAGGGTAGGCTGGGCTGAGATGTCACCTAACCAACAGGGTAGGCTGGGCTGAGATACCACCTAACCAACAGGGTAGGCTGGGCTGAGATGTCACCTAACCAACAGGGTAGTCTGGGCTGAGATATCACCTAACCAACCGTGTAGACTGGGCTGGGCTGAGATATCACCTAACCAACAGGGTAGGCTGGGCTGAGATATCACCTAACCAACAGTGTAGTATGGGCTGAGATATCACCTAACCAACGGGGTAGACTGGGCTGAGATATCACCTGACCAACAGGGTAGGCTGGGCTGAGATATCACCTAACCAACAGGGTAGACTGGGCTGAGATAGCACCTAACCAACAGGGTAGACTGGGCTGGGCTGAGATACCACCTAACCAACAGTGTAGTATGGGCTGAGATATCACCTAACCAACGGGGTAGACTGGGCTGAGATATCATCTAACCAACAGGGTAGGCTGGGCTGAGATATCACCTAACCAACAGGGTAGGCTGGGCTGAGATATCACCTAACCAACAGGGTAGGCTGGGCTGAGATAGCACCTAACCAACAGGGTAGGCTGGGCTGGGCTGAGATACCACCTAACCAACAGTGGAGTATGGGCTGAGATATCACCTAACCAACAGTGTAGACTGGGCAGGGCTGAGATATCACCTAACCAACAGGGTAGACTGGGCTGGGCTGAGATATCACCTAACCACAGTGTAGGCTGGGCTGAGATATCACCTAACCAACAGTGTAGTCTGGGCTGAGATAGCACCTAACCAACAGGGTAGACTGGGCTGGGCTGAGATACCACCTAACCAACAGGGTAGTATGGCCTGAGATATCACCTAACCAACGGGGTAGACTGGGCTGAGATATCACCTAACCAACGGGGTAGACTGGGCTGAGATATCACCTAACCAACAGGGTAGGCTGGGCTGAGATACCACCTAACCAAGAGGGTAGGCTGGGCTGAGATATCACCTAACCAACGGGGTAGGCTGGGCTGAGATACCACCTAACCAACAGGGTAGGCTGGGCTGAGATATCACCTAACCAACAGGGTAGGCTGGGCTGAGATATCACCTAACCAACAGGGTAGGCTGGGCTGAGATACCACCTAACCAACAGGGTAGGCTGGGCTGAGATACCCCCTAACCAACAGGGTAGGCTGGGCTGAGATACCCCCTAACCAACAGGGTTGGCTGGGCTGAGATACCACCTAACCAACAGGGTAGTCTGGGCTGAGATATCACCTAACCAACAGGGTAGGCTGGGCTGAGATACCACCTAACCAACAAGATAGGCTGGGCTGAAATACCACCTAACCAACAGTGTAGGCTGGGCTGAGATACCACCTAACCAACAGGGAGGCTGGGCTGAGATACCACCTAACCAACAGGGTAGGCTGGGCTGAGATATCACCTAACCAACAGGGTAGCGTGGGCTGAGATATCACCTAACCAACAGGGTAGCCTGGGCTGGGCTGAGATATCACCTAACCAACAGGGTAGGCTGGGCTGAGATACCACCTAACCAACAGGGTAGGCAGGGCTGAGATATCACCTAACCAACAGGGTAGTCTGGGCTGAGATACCACCTAACCAACAGGGTAGTCTGGGCTGAGATACCACCTAACCAACAGTGTAGGCTGGGCTGAGATATCACCTAACCAACAGTGTAGGCTGGGTTGAGATGTCACCTAACCAACAGGGTAGGCTGGGCTGAGATACCACCTAACCAACAGGGTAGGCTGGGCTGAGATACCACCTAACCAACAGTGTAGGCTGGGCTGAGATACCACCTAACCAACAGTGTAGGCTGGGCTGAGATGTCACCTAACCAACAGGGTAGGCTGGGCTGAGATACCACCTAACCAACAGTGTAGGCTGGAGTGAGATACCACCTAACCAACAGGGTAGGCTGGGCTGAGATGTCACCTAACCAACATGGTATGCTGGGCTGAGATACCACCTAAACAAAAGGTTAGGCTGGGCTGAGATACCACCTAACCAACAGGGTAGGCTGGGCTGAGATACCACCTAACCAACAGGGTAGGCTGGGCTGAGATATCACCTAAACAACAGGGTAGGCTGGGCTGATATGTCACCTAACCAACAGGGTAGGCTGGGCTGAGATGCCACCTAACCAACAGGGTAGGCTGGGCTGAGATGTCACCTAACCAACAGGGTAGTCTGGGCTGAGATATCACCTAACCAACAGGGTAGACTGGGCTGAGATGTCACCTAACCAACAGGGTAGACTGGGCTGAGATGTCACCTAACCAACAGGGTAGACTGGGCTGAGATGTCACCTAACCAACAGGGTAGGCTGGGCTGAGATGTCACCTAACCAACAGGGTAGTCTGGGCTGAGATACCACCTAACCAACAGGGTGGGCTGGGCTGAGATACCACCTAACCAACAGGGTAGTCTGGGCTGAGATACCACCTAACCAACAGGGTAGTCTGGGCTGAGATACCACCTAACCAACAGGGTAGTCTGGGCTGAGATACCACCTAAACAACAGGGTAGGCTGGGCTGAGATACCACCTAACCAACAGGGTAGACTGGGCTGAGATATCACCTAACCAACGGGGTAGACTGGGCTGAGATATCACCTAACCAACGGGGTAGGCTGGGCTGAGATACCACCTAACCAAGAGGGTAGGCTGGGCTGAGATATCACCTAACCAACGGGGTAGGCTGGGCTGAGATACCACCTAACCAACAGGGTAGGCTGGGCTGAGATATCACCTAACCAACAGGGAGGCTGGGCTGAGATACCACCTAACCAACAGGGTAGGCTGGGCTGAGATATCACCTAACCAACAGGGTAGCGTGGGCTGAGATATCACCTAACCAACAGGGTAGCCTGGGCTGGGCTGAGATATCACCTAACCAACAGTGTAGGCTGGGCTAAGATACCACCTAAACAACAAGGTAGGCAGGGCTGAGATATCACCTAACCAACAGGGTAGTCTGGGCTGAGATACCACCTAACCAACAGGGTAGTCTGGGCTGAGATACCACCTAACCAACAGTGTAGGCTGGGCTGAGATACCACCTAACCAACAGTGTAGGCTGGGCTGAGATACCACCTAACCAACAGGGTAGGCTGGGCTGAGATGTCACCTAACCAACAGGGTAGTCTGGGCTGAGATACCACCTAACCAACAGTGTAGGCTGGGCTGAGATACCACCTAACCAACAGGGTAGGCTGGGCTGAGATACCACCTAACCAAAAGGGTAGGCTGGGCTGAGATACCACCTAACCAACAGGGTAGGTTGGGCTGAGATACCACCTAACCAACAGGGTAGGCTGGGCTGAGATGTAACCTAACCAACAGGGTGGGCTGGGCTGAGATACCACCTAACCAACAGTGTAGGCTGGGCTGAGATACCACCTAACCAACAGGGTAGACTGGGCTGAGATATCACCTAACCAACAGGGTAGGCTGGGCTGGGCTGAGATATCACCTAACCAACAGGGTGGGCTGGGCTGAGATATCACCTAACCAACAGGGTAGGCTGGGCTGAGATACCACCTAACCAACAGGGTAGGCTGGGCTGAGATATCACCTAACCAACAGGGTAGGCAGGGCTGAGATATCACCTAACCAACAGGGTAGGCTGGGCTGAGATACCACCTAACCAACAGGGTAGACTGGGCTGAGATATCACCTAACCAACAGGGTAGACTGGGCTGAGATATCACCTAACCAACAGGGTAGGCTGGGCTGGGCTGAGATGAGATACCACCTAACCAACAGGGTAGACTGGGCTGGGCTGAGATATCACCTAACCAACAGTGTAGTCTGGGCTGAGATATCACCTAACCAACAGTGTAGGCTGGGCTGAGATACCACCTAACCAACAGGGTAGGCTGGGCTGATATGTCACCTAACCAACAGGGTAGGCTGGGCTGCTGTGGGACAGAGTGGAGGGAGGGCTCTGATAGCCAGTGCACTGCACTACCTTGTACACAAAGCCTGAAGTTAGTGCTTTAAAGTCAGTGGGCTCCAGAAGTAATGGGTCGATATTAGGACACGGAGGCTACATGATCCTTCTAACAGAGAGTCATACCGCCATCTGATGGCTAAACAAACACCAAGCTGAGGGTGGTGTGTGAACTGGGTGACAAAACAACAGGGTTGAAAGAGATCTGTCCAGTTTGTGAACCTACGACTCCCCCTACTGGACAAAACGCAGAACAGCCACAGCAGAACCAGGAAGTGAAAAGGAGTCGTCTAGACATACTGCAAGATGGAGCTAATAGGGCTATGAACGGTCAAACTTTTAAACCAAATTGGGAACCATAACGCTGAGAAAAATTCCTAACCAATAAAAAAAACAATTAAAATCACAGTGCAGTTATCACAAAACCTTATTTTCAGTGTTGAGGCCTAACTAGACGGTCGGCTGTAGAGGCCATTTAAATGAAGACTCAGCCATATGTAATAGACGCAGACAGTGAACAGCACAGTGGGTCAATTTCCACAACAACTAAGAGCGTTTGGATGTACGAGGCTCGACTTCTCCGCTGTTTTGGTGGCCCTGGTTACCATATGAAGCAAACCTGTGGGCGTGGCCAGAAACAGTGTGTGACTGTGTGAGAGTGAATCATCTCACATCTCAATATCCTAGCGAGACATTGCAAGATACAACTTTTTAATGCTGACAGACAGTCAGAACCGTGCACTAGGCCTCTCTATCAGTACTGGCAGACAGTCAGAACCGTGCACTAGGCCTCTCTATCAGTACTGGCAGACAGTCAGAACCGTGCACTAGGCCTCTCTCTGCTGGTAGGTCAGCAGACAGTCAGAACCGTGCACTAGGCCTCTCTATCAGTACTGGCAGACAGTCAGAACCGTGCACTAGGCCTCTCTATCAGTACTGGCAGACAGTCAGAACCGTGCACTACCTGGTTAAATAAAGGTGTTCTCAACTAGCCTACCTGGTTAAATAAAGGTGTTCTCTACTAGCCTACCTGGTTAAATAAAGGTGTTCTCAACTAGCCTACCTGGTTAAATAAAGGTGTTCTCAACTAGCCTACCTGGTTAAATAAAGGTGTTCTCAACTAGCCTACCTGGTTAAATAAAGGTGTTCTCAACTAGCCTACCTGGTTAAATAAAGGTGTTCTCAACTGGGCCTACCTGGTTAAATAAAGGTGTTCTCAACTAGCCTACCTGGTTAAATAAAGGTGTTCTCAACTAGCCTACCTGGTTAAATAAAGGTGTTCTCAACTAGCCTACCTGGTTAAATAAAGGTGTTCTCAACTGGCCTACCTGGTTAAATAAAGGTGTTCTCAACTAGCCTACCTGGTTAAATAAAGGTGTTCTCAACTAGCCTACCTGGTTAAATAAAGGTGTTCTCAACTGGCCTACCTGGTTAAATAAAGGTGTTCTCTACTGGCCTACCTGGTTAAATAAAGGTGTTCTCAACTAGCCTACCTGGTTAAATAAAGGTGTTCTCAACTAGCCTACCTGGTTAAATAAAGGTGTTCTCTACTAGCCTACCTGGTTAAATAAAGGTGTTCTCAACTAGCCTACCTGGTTAAATAAAGGTGAAATAAAAATTTAAAATTTAAAAAAGACGCAAGTGTTTTTGTTCTCGGAAGTACGGCAAACCAATCAGTCTCCTCCGTTCCAAAAACATTGAATCTTCCCGAGTCAATTCCTTGCGGAATCAAAATGTTGACCAATCAGAAACGTGCAAGGAGTCGAGGAACCATGACAACACTTTGAGAAGTTAAATGAGAAGGAAATGCAGACTTGGTGAGGCACAGTAACAGAGGTACAGGAATGCTTCCCCATCTGAAAAGGCACCGTGAGACCCTAAACCATTACTGACCACAGCTGCCTTGTCAATTCACATGGACATTTTTATTTGCATTTTAAATGGGAAAAAAAGTTATCAGTTTAAACGTTCAGATTTGGTTTCTTTTCCATTTGTCACATAAGCCACACCAACTCAACGACCTCGACCAGGGAAAGCCTCCCACCGGCTGCAACACCACACGCGAATGGTACAAACACAAAGACAGGAAAGGCCATAAAGAAAGACTACTATCTATAACCGACTATTCCTTTATGGGCATTCAGAGCCACAGAAACACAGCTGTGGCAGGTAGTCTGATTACACTCACTCTGCTTTCCATAACGGACAAGTATTGTTAATGAATCGTTTGTTTGACTTTTCCTCTGAACTCCAGGCAGTGAAAGGTGCTGAGGGCTCACCACACAGTGACAGCAACCTAGTAAACACAGTCCACATGGTGGCCAAAAGAGGAACACAAGTGTCACAGCCACACTTTGGTTTAGCAGAACTGTGTTTCAGCAGGAAACGACCTTCAGTTAACCTCTACTTCCTAATGTGACTGGGATCCTCTTCTGATGTCATACCGTGTGAGATCCCCGGGGTTACTACAGCAAACACATCCCAAATCAACTAACAATGAGCTATAACCCTAACCTAGCGCAGAGAGGCTATTAGCCTAGCCCAGAGAGGCTATTAGCCCTAGCACAGAGAGGCTATTAGCCTAGCCCAGAGAGGCTATAGACCTAGCGCAGAGAGGCTATTAGCCCTAGCCCAGAGAGGCTATTAGCCTAGCCCAGAGAGGCTATAGACCTAGCCCAGAGAGGCTATTAGCCCTAGCACAGAGAGGCTATTAGCCTAGCCCAGAGAGGCTATTAGCCCTAGCACAGAGAGGCTATTAGCCTAGCCCAGAGAGGCTATTAGCCCTAGCACAGAGAGGCTATAGACCTAGGCCAGAGAGGCTATTAGCCCTAGCGCAGAGAGGCTATTAGCCTAGCCCAGAGAGGCTATTAGCCCTAGCACAGAGAGGCTATTAGCCTAGCCCAGAGAGGCTATAGACCTAGGCCAGAGAGGCTATTAGACCTAGCGCAGAGAGGCTATTAGCCTAGCCCAGAGAGGCTATTAGCCCTAGCACAGAGAGGCTATTAGCCTAGCCCAGAGAGGCTATAGACCTAGGCCAGAGAGGCTATTAGCCTAGCACAGAGAGGCTATTAGCCTAGCCCAGAGAGGCTATAGACCTAGCCCAGAGAGGCTATAGACCTAGCCCAGAGAGGCTATAGACCTAACCCAAAGAGGCTATAGACCTAACCTAGCCCAGAGAAGCTATAGACCTAACCCAGAGAGGCTATAGACCTAGCCCGCTATAGACCTAGCCCAGAGAGGCTATAGACCTAACCCAGAGAGGCTATAGACCTAGCCCAGAGAGGCTATAGACCTAGCGCAGAGAGGCTATAGACCTAGCCCAGAGAGGCTATAGACCTAACCCAGAGAGGCTATAGACCTAACCTAACCCAGAGAGGCTATAGACCTAACCTAACCCAGAGAGGCTATAGACCTAACCTAACCCAGAGAGGCTATAGACCTAACCTAACCCAGAGAGGCTATAGGCCTAACCTAACCCAGAGAGGCTATAGACCTAACCTAACCCAGAGAGGCTATAGACCTAACCTAACCCAGAGAGGCTATAGACCTAACCTAACCCAGAGAGGCTATAGGCCTAACCCAGAGAGGCTATAGACCTAACCTAACCCAGAGAGGCTATAGACCTAACCCAGAGAAGCTATAGACCTAACCCAGAGAGGCTATAGACCTAACCCAGAGAGGCTATAGACCGAGCCCAGAGAGGCTATAGACCTAGCCCAGAGAGGCTATAGACCTAGCCCAGAGAGGCTATAGACCTAACCTAACCCAGAGAAGCTATAGACCTAACCCAGAGAGGCTATAGACCTAACCCAGAGAGGCTATAGACCTAACCCAGAGAGGCTATAGACCTAACCCAGAGAGGCTATAGACCTAACCTAACCCAGAGAGGCTATAGACCTAACCCAGAGAGGCTATAGACCTAACCCAGAGAGGCTATAGACCTAACCCAGAGAGGCTATAGACCTAACCCAGAGAGGCTATAGACCTAACCCAGAGAGGCTATAGACCTAACCTAACCCAGAGAGGCTATAGACCCTAACCCAGAGAGGCTATACCCAGAGAGGCTATAGACCTAACCCAGAGAGGCTATAGACCTAACCCAGAGAGGCTATAGACCTAACCCAGAGAGGCTATAGACCTAACCCAGAGAGGCTATAGACCTAACCCAGAGAGGCTATAGACCTAACCCAGAGAGGCTATAGACCTAGCCCAGAGAGGCTATAGACCTAACCCAGAGAGGCTATAGACCTAACCCAGAGAGGCTATAGACCTAACCCAGAGAGGCTATAGACCTAACCCAGAGAGGCTATAGACCTAGCCCAGAGAGGCTATAGACCTAACCCAGAGAGGCTATAGACCTAACCCAGAGAGGCTATAGACCTAACCCAGAGAGGCTATAGACCCCAGAGAGGCTATAGACCTAACCCAGAGAGGCTATAGACCTAACCCAGAGAGGCTATAGACCTAACCCAGAGAGGCTATAGACCTAACCCAGAGAGGCTATAGACCTAACCCAGAGAGGCTATAGACCTAACCCAGAGAGGCTATAGACCTAACCCAGAGAGGCTATAGACCTAACCCAGAGAGGCTATAGACCTAGCCCAGAGAGGCTATAGACCTAACCCAGAGAGGCTATAGACCTAACCCAGAGAGGCTATAGACCTAACCCAGAGAGGCTATAGACCTAACCCAGAGGCTATAGACCCTAACCCAGAGAGGCTATAGACCTAACCCAGAGAGGCTATAGACCTAGCCCAGAGAGGCTATAGACCTAACCCAGCCCGAGAGGCTATAGACCTAACCCAGAGAGGCTATAGACCTAACCCAGAGAGGCTATAGACCTAACCCAGAGAGGCTATAGACCTAACCCAGAGAGGCTATAGACCTAAGCCCAGAGAGGCTATAGACCTAACCCAGAGAGGCTATAGACCTAGCCCAGAGAGGCTATAGACCTAGCCCAGAGAGGCTATAGACCTAGCCCAGAGAGGCTATAGACCTAACCCAGAGAGGCTATAGACCTAACCCAGAGAGGCTATAGACCTAACCCAGAAGGCTATAGACCTAGCCCAGAGAGGCTATAGACCTAACCCAGAGAGGCTATAGACCTAGCCCAGAGAGGCAGAGAGAGGCTATAGACCTAGCCCAGAGAGGCTATAGACCTAACCCAGAGAGGCTATAGACCAACTCCAGAGGCTATAGACCCTAGCCAAGAGAGGCTATAGACCTAACCCAGAGAGGCTATAGACCTAACCCAGAGAGGCTATAGACCTAACCCAGAGAGGCTATAGACCTAACCCAGAGAGGCTATAGAGCCCAGAGAGGCTAACCTAACCAGCCCAGAGAGGCTATAGACCTAACCCAGAGAGGCTATAGACCTAACCCAGAGAGGCTAGACCTAACCCAGAGAGGCTATAGACCTAACCCAGAGAGGCTATAGACCTAACCCAGAGGCTATAGACCTAGCCCAGAGAGGCTATAGACCTAACCCAGAGAGGCTATTAGACCTAGCCCAGAGAGGCTATAGACCTAACCCAGAGAGGCTATAGACCTAGCCCAGAGAGGCTATAGCCTAGCCCAGAGAGGCTATAGACCTAACCCAGAGAGGCTATAGACCTAGCCCAGAGAGGCTATAGACCCAACCCAGAGAAGGCTATAGACCTAGCCCAGAGAGGCTATAGACCTAACCCAGAGAGGCTATAGACCTAACCCAGAGAGGCTATAGAGCCTAGCCCCTATAACCCAGAGAGGCTATAGACCTAACCCAGAGAGGCTATAGACCTAGCCCAGAGAGGCTATAGACCTAACCCAGAGAGGCTATAGACCTAACCCAGAGAGGCTATAGACCTAACAGAGAGGCTAACCCAGAGAAGCTATAGACCTAACCCAGAGAGGCTATAGACCTAGCCCAGAGAGCTATAGACCTAACCCAGAGAGGCTATAGACCTAACCCAGAGAGGCTATAGACCTAACCCAGAGAGGCTATAGACCTAGCCCAGAGAGGCTATAGACCTAGCCCAGAGAGGCTATAGACCTAACCCAGAGAGGCTATAGACCTAACCTAACCCAGAGAGGCTATAGACCTAACCCAGAGAGGCTATAGACCTAACCCAGAGAGGCTATACCTAACCTAACCCAGAGAGGCTAGAGGCCTAGACCTAACCCAGAGAGGCTATAGACCTAACCCAGAGAGGCTATAGACCAACCCAGAGAGGCTATAGACCTAACCTAGAGAGAGGCTATAGACCTAACCTAGCCCAGAGAAGCTATAGACCTAACCCAGAGAGGCTATAGACCTAACCCTAGAGGCTAGACCTAACCCAGAGAGGCTATAGACCTAACCCAGAGAGGCTATTAGCCTAGCACAGAGAGGCTATTAGCCTAGCCCAGAGAGGCTATAGACCTAGCTTAAGAGAGGCTATAGAGCCAGCCCAGAGAGGCTATAGACCTAACCCAAAGAGGCTATAGACCTAACCTAGCCCAGAGAAGCTATAGACCTAACCCAGAGAGGCTATAGACCTAACCCAGAGAGGCTATAGACCTAACCCAGAGAGGCTATAAGCCCAGAGAGGCTAGACCTAGCCCAGAGAGGCTATAGAGCCCAGAGGCTATAGCCTAACCCAGAGAGGCTATAGACCTAACCCAGAGAGGCTATAGACCTAACTAACCCAGAGAGGCTATAGACCTAACCTAACCCAGAGAGGCTATAGACCTAACCCAGAGAGGCTATAGACCTAACCCCAGAGAGGCTATAGACCTAACCTAACCCAGAGAGGCTATAGACCTAACCTAACCCAGAGAGGCTATAGACCTAACCTGGCCCAGAGAGGCTATAGGCCTAACCCAGAGGCTATAGACCTAACCCTAACCCAGAGAGGCTATAGACCTAACCCAGAGAGGCTATAGACCTAACCCAGAGAGGCTATAGACCTAACCCAGAGAGGCTAGCCCAGAGGCCTAGAGGCTATAGACCTAACCCAGAGAGGCTATAGACCTAACTAACCCAGAGAAGCTATAGACCTAGCCCAGAGAGGCTATAGACCTAATCTAACCCAGAGAAGCTATAGACCTAACCCAGAGGCTAAGACCCCAGAGAGGCTATAGACCTAACCCAGAGAGGCTATAGGCCCTAACCCAAGAAGGCTAACCCAGAGAGGCTATAGACCTAAGAGAGCTATAGACCCAACCCAGAGAGGCTATAGACCTAACCCAGAGAAGCTATAGACCTAACCCAGAGAGGCTATAGACCTAACCCAGAGAGGCTATAGACCTAACCCAGAGAGGCTATAGACCTAACCCAGAGAAGCTATAGACCTAACCTAACCCAGAGAGGCTATAGGCCTAACCCAGAGAGGCTATAGACCTAACCCAGAGAGGCTATAGACCTAACCCAGAGAGGCTATAGACCTAACCTAACCCAGATAAGCTATAGACCTAACCCAGAGAGGCTATAGACCTAACCCAGAGAGGCTATAGACCTACCCAGAGAGGCCCAGAGAGGCTATAGACCTAGCCCAGAGAGGCTATAGACCTAACCCAGAGAGGCTATAGACCTAACCCAGAGAGGCTATAGACCTAACCCAGAGAAGCTATAGACCTAACCCAGAGAGGCTATAGACCTAACCCAGAGAGGCTATAGACCTAACCCAGAGAGGCTATAGACCTAACCCAGAGAGGCTATAGACCTAACCCAGAGAGGCTATAGACCTAGCCCAGAGAGGCTATAGACCTAACCCAGAGAGGCTATAGACCTAGCCCAGAGGCTATAGACCTAACCCAGAGGCTAACCCAGAGAGGCTATAGACCTAACCCAGAGAGGCTATAGACCCTAGCCCAGAGAGGCTATAGACCTAACAGAGAGGTATAGACCCAGAGAGGCTATAGACCTAACCCAGAGAGGCTATAGACCTAACCCAGAGAGGCTATAGACCTAGCCCAGAGAGGCTATAGACCTAGCCCAGAGAAGCTATAGACCTAGCCCAGAGAGGCTATAGACCTAACCCAGAGAGGCTATAGACCTAACCCAGAGAGGCTATAGACCTAGCCCAGAGAGGCTATAGACCTAACCTAGCCCAGAGAGGCTATAGACCTAACCCAGAGAGGCTATAGACCTAGCACAGAGAGGCTATAGACCTAGCCCAGAGAGGCTATAGACCTAACCCAGAGAGGCTATAGACCTAACCCAGAGAGGCTATAGACCTAACCCAGAGAGGCTATAGACCTAACCCAGAGAGGCTATAGACCTAGCCCAGAGAGGCTATAGACCTAACCCAGAGAGGCTATAGACCTAGCCCAGAGAGGCTATAGACCTAACCCAGAGAGGCTATAGACCTGGCCCAGAAAGGCTATAGACCTAACCCAGAGAGGCTATAGACCTAACCCCAGAGGCTATAGACCTAACCCAGAGAGGCTATAGACCCAGAAGGCTATAGACCTAGCCCAGAGAGGCTATTAGCCTAACCCAGAGAGGCTATAGCCTAGCACAGAGAGGCTATAGACATAGCCCAGAGAGGCTATAGACCTAACCTAGCCCAGAGAGGCTATAGCCCAGAGAGAGGCTATAGAGCCTAACCCAGAACCTAACCCAGAGAGGCTATAGACCTAACCCTAGCCCAGAGAGGCTATAGACCTAACCTAGCCCAGAGAGGCTATAGACCTAACCCAGAGAGGCTATAGACCTAGCAGAGGCTATAGACCTAGCCCAGAGAGGCTATAGACCTAACCCAGAGAGGCTATTAGCCTAGCCCAGAGAGGCTATTAGCCTAGCCCAGAGAGGCTATAGACCTAACCCAGAGAGGCTATTAGCCTAGCCCAGAGAGGCTATAGACCTAACCCAGAGAGGCTATAGACCTAGCCCAGAGAGGCTATAGACCTAACCCAGAGAGGCTATAGACCTAACCCAGAGAGGCTATTAGCCTAGCCCAGAGAGGCTATAGACCTAACCCAGAGAGGCTATAGACCTAGCCCAGAGAGGCTATAGACCTAACCCAGAGAGGCTATAGACCTAACCCAGAGAGGCTATAGACCTAACCCAGAGAGGCTATAGACCTAACCCAGAGAAGCTATAGACCTAACCTAACCCAGAGAGGCTATAGGCCTAACCCAGAGAGGCTATAGACCTAACCCAGAGAGGCTATAGACCTAACCCAGAGAGGCTATAGACCTAACCTAACCCAGAGAGGCTATAGGCCTAACCCAGAGAGGCTATAGACCTAACCCAGAGAGGCTATAGACCTAACCCAGAGAGGCTATAGACCTAACCCAGAGAGGCTATAGACCTAACCCAGAGAGGCTATAGACCTAACCCAGAGAGGCTATAGACATAGCCCAGAGAGGCTATAGACCTAACCCAGAGAAGCTATAGACCTAACCTAACCCAGAGAGGCTATAGGCCTAACCCAGAGAGGCTATAGACCTAACCCAGAGAGGCTATAGACCTAACCCAGAGAGGCTATAGACCTAACCCAGAGAGGCTATAGACATAGCCCAGAGAGGCTATAGACCTAACCTAGCCCAGAGAGGCTATAGACCTAACCTAGCCCAGAGAAGCTATAGACCTAACCCAGAGAGGCTATAGACCTAACCCAGAGAGGCTATAGACCTAACCCAGAGAGGCTATAGACCTAACCCAGAGAGAGGCTATAGACAGCCCAGAGAGGCTATAGACCTAACCTAGCCCAGAGGCTATAGACCTAACCTAGCCCAGAGAAGCTATAGACCTAACCCAGAGAGGCTATAGACCTAACCCAGAGAGGCTATAGACCTAGCACAGAGAGGCTATAGACCTAACCCAGAGAGGCTATAGACCTAACCCAGAGAGGCTATAGGCCTAACCCAGAGAGGCTATAGACCTAACCCAGAGAGGCTATAGGCCTAACCCAGAGAGGCTATAGACCTAACCTAGCCCAGAGAAGCTATAGACCTAACCCAGAGAGGCTATAGACCTAACCCAGAGAGGCTATAGACCTAACCCAGAGAGGATATAGGCCTAACCCAGAGAGGCTATAGACCTAGCCCAGAGAGGCTATAGACCTAACCTAACCCAGAGAGGCTATAGACCTAACCCAGAGAGGCTATAGACCTAACCCAGAGATGCTATAGACCTAGCCCAGAGAGGCTATAGACCTAGCCCAGAGAAGCTATAGACCTAGCCCAGAGAGGCTATAGACCTAACCCAGAGAGGCTATAGACCTAACCCAGAGAGGCTATAGACATAGCCCAGAGAGGCTATAGACCTAACCTAGCCCAGAGAGGCTATAGACCTAACCTAGCCCAGAGAAGCTATAGACCTAACCCAGAGAGGCTATAGACCTAACCCAGAGAGGCTATAGACCTAGCACAGAGAGGCTATAGACCTAACCCAGAGAGGCTATAGACCTAACCCAGAGAGGCTATAGGCCTAACCCAGAGAGGCTATAGACCTAACCCAGAGAGGCTATAGACCTAACCTAGCCCAGAGAAGCTATAGACCTAACCCAGAGAGGCTATAGACCTAACCCAGAGAGGCTATAGACCTAACCCAGAGAGGCTATAGACCTAACCTAACCCAGAGAGGCTATAGACCTAACCCAGAGAGGCTATAGACCTAACCCAGAGAGGCTATAGACCTAACCCAGAGAGGCTATAGACCTAGCCCAGAGAGGCTATAGACCTAGCCCAGAGAGGCTATAGACCTAGCCCAGAGAAGCTATAGACCTAGCCCAGAGAGGCTATAGACCTAACCCAGAGAGGCTATAGACCTAGCCCAGAGAGGCTATAGACCTAGCCCAGAGAGGCTATAGACCTAACCCAGAGAGGCTATAGACCTAACCCAGAGAGGCTATAGACCTAACCTAACCCAGAGAGGCTATAGACCTAACCCAGAGAGGCTATAGACCTAGCCCAGAGAGGCTATAGACCTAACCCAGAGAGGCTATAGACCTAACCTAACCCAGAGAGGCTATAGACCTAACCCAGAGAGGCTATAGACCTAACCCAGAGAGGCTATAGACCTAGCCCAGAGAGGCTATAGACCTAACCCAGAGAGGCTATAGACCTAGCCCAGAGAGGCTATAGACCTAGCCCAGAGAGGCTATAGACCTAACCCAGAGAAGCTATAGACCTAACCCAGAGAGGCTATAGACCTAACCCAGAGAGGCTATAGACCTAACCCAGAGAAGCTATAGACCTAACCCAGAGAAGCTATAGACCTAACCCAGAGAGGCTATAGACCTAGCCCAGAGAGGCTATAGACCTAACCCAGAGAGGCTATAGACCTAACCCAGAGAAGCTATAGACCTAACCCAGAGAGGCTATAGACCTAACCCAGAGAGGCTATAGACCTAGCCCAGAGAGGCTATAGACCTAGCCCAGAGAGGCTATAGACCTAGCCCAGAGAGGCTATAGAGCCCAGAGAGGCTATAGCCTAACCCAGAGAGGCTATAGACCTAACCCAGAGAGGCTATAGAGCTATAGACCTAGCCCAGAGAAGCTATAGACCTAGAGAGGCTATAGACCTAACCCAGAGAGGCTATAGACCTAACCCAGAGAAGCTATAGACCTAACCCAGAGAGGCTATAGACCTAGCCCAGAGAGGCTATAGACCTAGCCCAGAGAAGCTATAGACCTAACCCAGAGAGGCTATAGACCTAGCCCAGAGAAGCTATAGACCTAGCCCAGAGAAGCTATAGACCTAGCCCAGAGGCTATAGACCTAGCCCAGAGAGGCTATAGACCTAGCCCAGAGAGGCTATAGCCTAACCCAGAGAGGCTAGACCTAGCCCAGAGAAGCTATAGACCTAACCCAGAGAGGCTATAGACCTAGCAGAGGCAGAGAGGCTATAGACCTAGCCCAGAGAAGCTATAGACCTAGCCCAGAGAAGGCTATAGACCCTGGCCCAGAGGCTATAGACCAGCCCAGAGAGGCTATAGACCTAGCCCAGAGAGGCTATAGGCCTAGCCCAGAGAGGCTATAGACCTAACCCAGAGAGGCTATAGACCTAGCCCAGAGGCTATAGACCAACCCAGCTATAGCCCAGAGAGGCTATAGACCTGGCCCAGAGAGGCTATGGACCTGGCCCAGAGAGGCTATAGATACAACCTGGCCCAGGAGGCTAGCCTAGCCTAGCCCAGAGAGGCTAGAAGGGCTTTATAGATGTATTTATAAAGCCCTTCTTACATCAGCTGATGTCACAAAGTGCTGTACAGAAACCCAGCCTAAAACCCCAAACAGGAAGCAATGCAGAAGTAGAAGCACGGTGGCTAGGAAAGAGAGTGTTCCAAACCTCGACCAATAACAGCTAGTTTCCCCACATACAACTCCCAGACAGCCCTAGCTAAATTCCTGCTTGAGAAATTGCTCATTGCTGAGAAGCAATTTTTGGTTTATTTTCAACCATTTGAATTGAATACAATAAGGTACTTCATTGTTACCCAGAAATAATTCATTATAAATAAGAGAGAAAGTAACCAAGGCATCTCATCTACAGTCAAGACTAGAGATAGAGATAGAGATAGAGATAGAGAGAGAGAGAGAGAGAGAGAGAGAGAGAGAGAGAGAGAGAGAGAGGCATCTCAGCTACAGTCAAGTCTATCTAACTGTTAGCAGCTACAATGTTATTTATCACCACATAACAGTGCCTGTCTTTACTGGAGTAGCCTGGAGAAGCTAGCCAGTTATAGCTAGCTAGGATAATTGAAGCTACATGCTGTGCTTTTTCCACAACCCCATTCAGATACAACAGCCTCCCGTTGGGAGCTCCTTGTCACCTACAACCCCATTCAGAGATACAACAGCCTCCCGTTGGTGGCTCCTTGTCACCTACAACCCCATTCAGATACAACAACCTCCCCGTTGGGGGCTCCTTGTCACCTACAACCCCATTCAGATAAAACAGCCTCCCAGTGGCTCCTTGTCACCTACAACCCCATTCCAGATAAAACAGCCTCCCCGTTGGTGGCTCCTTGTCACCTACAACCCCATTCAGATACAACAGCCTCCCGGTTCGGGGCTCCTTGTCACCTACAACCCCATTCAGATACTACAGCCTCCCCCGTTGGGGCTCCTTGTCACCTACAACCCCATTTACAGCCTCCCGTTGGGGCTCCTTGTCACCTACAACCCCATTCAGATACAACAACCTCCCCATTGGGGGCTCCTTGTCACCTACAACCCCATTCAGATAAAACAGCCTCCCCGTTGGGGGCTCCTTGTCACCTACAACCACATTCTGATAAAACAGCCTCCCCGTTGGTGGTTCCTTGTCACCTACAACCGCATTCAGATACAACAGCCTCCCGTTGGTGGCTCCTTGTCACCTACAACCCCATTCAGATACAACCTCCCCGTTGGGGGCTCCTTGTCACCTACAACCCCATTCAGATACAACAGCCTCCCCGTTGGTGGCTCCTTGTCACCTACAACCCCATTCAGATACTATAGCCTCCCCATTGGTGGCTCCTTGTCACCTACAACCCCATTCAGATACAACAGCCTCCCCGTTGGTGGCTCCTTGTCACCTACAACCCCATTCAGATACTACAGCCTCCCCATTGGTGGCTCCTTGTCACCTACAACCCCATTCAGATACAACAGCCTCCCGTTGGTGGCTCCTTGTCACCTACAACCCCATTCAGATACAACAGCCTCCCGTTGGTGGCTCCTTGTCACCTACAACCCCATTCAGATACTACAGCCTCCCATTGGTGGCCACTTGTCACCTACAACCCCATTCAGATACTACAGCCTCCCCGTTGGGGGCTCCTTGTCACCTACAACCCCATTCAGATACAACAACCTCCCCGTTGGGGGCTCCTTGTCACCTACAACCCCATTCAGATACTACAGCCTCCCCGTTGGGGGCTCCTTGTCACCTACAACCCCATTCAGATACAAACAGCCTCCCCGTTGGTGGCTCCTTGTCACCTACAACCCCATTCTGATACAACAACCTCCCCGTTGGGGGGTTCCTTGTCACCTACAACCCCATTCAGATACTACAGCCTCCCCGTTCGGGGCTCCCTGTCACCTACAACCCCATTCAGATACAACAACCTCCCCGTTCGGGGCTCCCTGTGACCTACAACCCCATTCAGATACAACAACCTCCCCGTTGGGGGTTCCTTGTCACCTACAACCCCATTCAGACACAACAGCCTCCCTGTTGGTGGCTCCTTGTCACCTACAACCCCATTCAGATACAACAACCTCCCCGTTGGGGGCTCCTTGTCACCTACAACCCCATTCAGATACAACAGCCTCCCCGTTCGAGGCTCCTTGTCACCTACAACCCCATTCAGATACTACAGCCTCCCTGTTGGTGGCTCCTTGTCACCTACAACCCCATTCAGATACAACAGCCTCCCCGTTCGGGGCTCCTTGTCACCTACAACCCCATTCAGATACAACAGCCTCCCCGTTGGTGTCAACAACAACATTCAGATACTACAGCCTCCCATGTCGGTAAAAAGGCTCCTTTGTCACCTACAACCCCATTCAGATACAACAGCCTCCCGTTGGTGGCTCCTTGTCACCTACAACCCCATTCAGATACAACAATCCCGTTGGGGGCTCCTTGTCACCTACAACCCCATTCAGATAAAACAGCCTCCCTGTTGGTGGCTCCTTGTCACCAACAACCCCATTCAGATACAACAACAACCTCCCTGTTGGGGGCTCCTTGTCACCTCCAACCCCATTCAGAACAACAACCTTTGTTGGGGAGCCCTCCTCCTTGTCACCTACAACCCCATTCAGATAAAACAGCCTCCCGTTAGCTCCTTGTCACCTACAACCCCATTCAGATACTACAGCCTCCCGTCCAGCTCCTTGTCACCTACAACCCCATTCAGATAAAACAGCCTCCTCACATCTCCTTGTCACCTACAACCCCAGTCAGATACAACAGCCTCCCTGTTGGTGGCTCCTTGTCACCTACAACCCATTCAGATACAACAACCTTGTTCGGGGCTCCTTGTCACCTACAACCCCATTCAGATACAACAACCTTCCCCAGGCTCCTTGTCACCTACAACCCCATTCAGATACAACAGCCTCCCCGTTACAGGCTCCTTGTCACCTACAACCCCATTCAGATACAACAACCTCCCCGTTGGGGCTCCTTGTCACCTACAACCCCATTCAGATAAAAAGCCTCCCCGTTGGTGGCTCCTTGTCACCTACAACCCCATTCAGATACAACAGCCTGTTCCTACAACCCCATTCAGATACTACAGCCTCCCCGTTGGGGGCTCCTTGTCACCTACAACCCCATTCAGATACTACAGCCTCCCCGTTAGGCTCCTTGTTCTACATACAACCCCATTCAGATACTACAGCCTCCCGTTGGGGCTCCTTGTCACCTACAACCCCATTCAGATACTACAGCCTCCCCGTTCGGGGCTCCTTGTCACCTACAACCCCATTCAGATACAACAGCCTAGTTGGGCTCCTTGTCACCTACAACCCCATTCAGATACAACAGCCTCCCGTTGGGCTCCTTGTCACCTACAACCCCATTCAGATACTACAGCCTCCCTGTTGGTGGCTCCTTGTCACCTACAACCCCATTCAGATACAACAACAACCTCCCTGTTGGGGGCTCCTTGTCACCTCCAACCCCATTCAGATACAACAACCTCCCCGTTGATGCTCCTTGTCACCTACAACCCCATTCAGATAAAACAGCCTTGTTGGGGCTCCTTGTCACCTACAACCCCATTCAGATACTACAGCCTTGGGGGGCTCCTTGTCACCTACAACCCCATTCAGATACTACAGCCTCCCGTTGGCTCCCTCACCTACAACCTTGTCACCTACAACCCCATTCAGATACTACAGCCTCCCGTTGGGGGCTCCTTGTCACCTACAGCCCCAGTCAGATACAACAGCCTCTAGTTGGGGGCTCCTTTGTCACCTACAACCCCATTCAGATACAACAGCCTCCCTGTTGGTGGCTCCTGTCACCTACAACCCCATTCAGATACAACAGCCTCCCTGTTGATGCTCCTTGTCACCTACAACCCCATTCAGATACAACAACCTCCCCGTTGGGGCCTTGTCACCTACAACCCCATTCAGATACAACAGCCTCCCCATTGGTGGCTCCTTGTCACCTACAACCACATTCAGATACAACAGCCTCCCCGTTGGTGGCTCCTTGTCACCTACAACCCCATTCAGATACAACAGCCTCCCTGTTGGTGGCTCCTTGTCACCTACAACCCCATTCAGATACAACAACCTAGTTCGGGGCTCCTTGTCACCTACAACCCCATTCAGATACAACAACCTTGTTGGGGGCTCCTTGTCACCTACAACCCCATTCAGATACAACAGCCTCCCGTTGGTGGCTCCTTGTCACCTACAACCCCATTCAGATACAACAACCTCTCCCCGTTGGGGGGCTCCTTGTCACCTACAACCCCATTCAGATAAAACAGCATCCCTAGTTGGTGGCTCCTTGTCACCTACAACCCCATTCAGATACAAACAGCCTACAACCCCGTTGGGGCCCTCCCCGTCACCTACAACCCCATTCAGATACTACAGCCTCCCGTTGAGCTCCTTGTCACCTACATACAACCCCATTCAGATACTACAGCCTCCCGTTGGGGGCTCCTTGTCACCTACAACAACCCCATTCAGATACTACAGCCTCCTGATTCGGGGCTCCTTGTCACCTACAACCCCATTCAGATACAACAACCTCCCCGTTGAATTCTCCTTGTCACCTACAACCCCATTCAGATAAAACAGCCTCCCGTTAGGGGCTCCTACGTCACCTACAACCCCATTCAGATACTACAGCCTCCCGTTGGGGGCTCCTGTCACCTACAACCCCATTCAGATACTACAGCTCTAGTTGGGGGCTCCTTGTCACCTACATACAACCCCATTCAGATACTACAGCCTCCCCTTGGGGGCTCCTTGTCACCTACAACCCCATTCAGATACTACAGCCTCCCCGTTCGGGGCTCCTTGTCACCTACAACCCCATTCAGATACAACAGCCTCCCCGTTCGGGGCTCCTTGTCACCTACAACCCCATTCAGATACAACAGCCTCCCCGTTGGTGGCTCCTTGTCACCTACAACCCCATTCAGATACAACAGCCTCCCCGTTGGTGGCTCCTTGTCACCTACAACCCCATTCAGATACAACAACCTCCCCATTGGGGGCTCCTTGTCACCTACAACCCCATTCAGATACTACAGCCTCCCCGTTGGGGGCTCCTTGTCACCTACAACCCCATTCAGATACTACAGCCTCCCCGTTCGGGGCTCCTTGTCACCTACAACCCCATTCAGATACTACAGCCTCCCCGTTGGGTGCGCCTTGTCACCTACAACCCCATTCAGATACAACAGCCTCCCCGTTGGTGGCTCCTTGTCACCTACAACCCCATTCAGATACAACAACCTCCCCATTGGGGGCTCCTTGTCACCTACAACCCCATTCAGATACTACAGCCTCCCCCGTTAGTGGCCTCCCTTGTCACCTACAACCCCATTCAGATACAACATCCCCGTTGATTTGTCACCTACAACCCCATTCAGATACAACAGCCTCCCCGTTGGGGGCTCCTTGTCACCTACTCCTCATTTCACCAACTTCATTGGGTAATTTTTTACATTTCATTACGTAACCCTCAGTCCACATGTTACACATTGAGCCTGTTCGATTGGCCAACAAACAACAAGCTAAAAGTCTACTGGACACATGTAGTAAAAAGCACATTGAAAAGTTAGCCGTTTTATAAATGAAGCATTTTAAATGTCCTTCTATGCCACAATGTCACATAGATTATATATTTTTTTCCATTTAGAAAAAGACTGTGTTTTAAAATAGTCTCACAAGTATTTGAATATTAAAAACGTTTGTTTGGATATTTGGATATTGTAATAACCCTTTAGCACACCCCCACAGATCACAATTTGTCCAGTTTATCATCTCGTTCCCCAGAACTCACATCTCCTGCGTTAGAAAGTAGGAGAGAACATGAAACCACTGCTGTGGTAAACCCAGTGATGCTTGGGAAGGAAATGAAGATGAACACAGGGTGTGGTCCAACAGCCAGAGCTCACGTGTTTGTGAAATAACTAAAGGAGTAAAGAGATCACTGATAAGACGCCTAGAAAATCTGTTGATTTGTCCGTCAAATTATAAAATGTTCCAGTTTAATACATCTAGTTGATTCCCTACTAAGTTCAATACATCTAGTTGATTCCCTACTAAGTTCAATACATCTAGTTGATTCCCTACTAAGTTCAATACATCTAGTTGATGTCCTACTAAGTTCAATACATCTAGTTGATTCCCTACTAAGTTCAATACATCTAGTTGATTCCCTACTAAGTTCAATACATCTAGTTGATTCCCTACTAAGTTCAATACATCTAGTTGATTCCCTACTAAGTTCAATACATCTAGTTGATTCCCTACTAAGTTCAATACATCTAGTTGATTCCCTACTAAGTTCAATACATCTAGTTGATTCCCTACTAAGTTCAACACATTTTTGAATATTGTTGAATTTCGTTTTAATGTCTGGATTGTGTGGTTCCGTTCTGTGTTCTCCACAACAGACCTTCTAGGACCCTGCTGATAGAGAAGTGCTGATTTGTTGCTCTTTACACAGCACAGCGTGACCTGACCATGCTACTTCCCTATGACCTTGTCCAAGAGCAGTTGAACCTCATTATTACCACCACCTATATTTATTCTCACTAATCAACACGAGGCTGAAACAAAACAGTGAAACGTGTGGCGGTGATAAAACTGCTCGGTGGGGACAGATGTTTTCCTCCGGGTCACAATGCAGGAGGACGACAGCTCGTTTCAGCCTCGGAAAACGGTCCATCTTTCAAACGTTGGAGGGCCTCCCGGGCCCCCCCTGTCATGCAGTGATATCCTGACTGGCTGAGGCGGTTAGAGAGAGAGAGAGAGAGAGAGAGAGGCTGCAGGTGCTTCCTGTGGGGCTGAGGGAAGGCTAGAGCATTATGGGGGAGAGGGGAAAGAACTCAGGCTTCCTCTGGCCTGTGGATTGAAGAGGGTGAGCCACAGAACACCCAGCCTGGCACCATTGTGCTCAACCCCCCCCACACCCCGGGACACTGGCTGTGCACGACAATGAGACAAACCAACCACTCGGTCACTAACATCCAGAACCAGGGAATAACTAATAGAATGTAAATGTAGACCTGTGGAGCGCCCTGCACTGACTGACCCAGATATAGACCTGTGGAGCGCCCTGCACTGACTGACCCAGATATAGACCTGTGGAGCGCCCTGCACTGACTGACCCAGATATAGGCTTGTGGAGCGCCCTGCACTGACTGACCCAGATATAGACCTGTGGAGCGCCCTGCACTGACTGACCCAGATATAGACCTGTGGAGCGCCCTGCACTGACTGACCCAGATATAGGCCTGTGGAGCGCCCTGCACTGACTGACCCAGATATAGACCTGTGGAGCGCCCTGCACTGACTGACCCAGATATAGACCTGTGGAGCGCCCTGCACTGACTGACCCAGATATAGACCTGTGGAGCGCCCTGCACTGACTGACCCAGATATAGGCCTGTGGAGCGCCCTGCACTGACTGACCCAGATATAGGCCTGTGGAGCGCCCTGCACTGACTGACCCAGATATAGACCTGTGGAGCGCCCTGCACTGACTGACCCAGATATAGGCCTGTGGAGCGCCCTGCACTGACTGACCCAGATATAGGCCTGTGGAGCGCCCTGCACTGACTGACCCAGATATAGGCCTGTGGAGCGCCCTGCACTGACTGACCCAGATATAGACCTGTGGAGCGCCCTGCACTGACTGACCCAGATATAGACCTGTGGAGCGCCCTGCACTGACTGACCCAGATATAGACCTGTGGAGCGCCCTGCACTGACTGACCCAGATATAGACCTGTGGAGCGCCCTGCACTGACTGACCCAGATATAGACCTGTGGAGCGCCCTGCACTGACTGACCCAGATATAGACCTGTGGAGCGCCCTGCACTGACTGACCCAGATATAGGCCTGTGGAGCGCCCTGCACTGACTGACCCAGATATAGACCTGTGGAGCACCCTGCACTGACTGACCCATATATAGACCTGTGGAGCGCCCTGCACTGACTGACCCAGATATAGGCCTGTGGAGCGCCCTGCACTGACTGACCCAGATATAGACCTGTGGAGCGCCCTGCACTGACTGACCCAGATATAGACCTGTGGAGCGCCCTGCACTGACTGACCCAGATATAGGCCTGTGGAGCGCCCTGCACTGACTGACCCAGATATAGACCTGTGGAGCGCCCTGCACTGACTGACCCAGATATAGACCTGTGGAGCGCCCTGCACTGACTGACCCAGATATAGACCTGTGGAGCACCCTGCACTGACTGACCCAGATATAGCCTTGGCTCCGAACTGCTCTACAACTGTGATTTGTCAACAAGGACCGTTGTGACAGAGCATGACGCCACTAGCAACAGTCTGTCCAAGTTATCGACAAACTAAATGGGTTTTATAAATTAGGCTCCAGAATCCTGCATCGATGTCCTGATGTTGATTCAGAACCATGTGACTCGCTCCACTAGGAAATGGTCCTGATGTTGATTCAGAACCATGTGACTCGCTCCACTAGGAAATTGTCCTGATGTTGATTCAGAACCATGTGATTCGCTCCACTAGGAAATGGTCCTGATGTTGATTCAGAACCATGTGACTCGCTCCACTAGGAAATGGTCCTGATGTTGATTCAGAACCATGTGATTCGCTCCACTAGGAAATGGTCCTGATGTTGATTCAGAACCATGTGACTCGCTCCACTAGGAAATGGTCCTGATGTTGATTCAGAACCATGTGACTCGCTCCACTAGGAAATGGTCCTGATGTTGATTCAGAACCATGTGACTCGCTCCACTAGGAAATGGTCATTCTCCTGGATCGATGTCCTGATGTTGATTCCCAGAACCATGTGACTCGCTCCACTAGGAAATGGTCCTGATGTTGATTCCCAGAACCATGTGACTCGCTCCACTAGGAAATGGTCATTCTCCTGGATCGATGTCCTGATGTTGATTCAGAACCATGTGACTCGCTCCACTAGGAAATGGTCCTGATGTTGATTCAGAACCATGTGACTCGCTCCACTAGGAAATGGTCCTGATGTTGATTCAGAACCATGTGACTCGCTCCACTAGGAAATGGTCCTGATGTTGATTCCCAGAACCATGTGACTCGCTCCACTAGGAAATGGTCCTGATGTTGATTCAGAACCATGTCTCGCTCTGTCTGTCTGTCTGTCTGTCTGTCTGTCTGTCTGTCTGTCTTTCTCCCCAGACCTGACTGCCCTTAACCAACACAAAAACATCCTATGGCGTTCTGCATTAGCATCGAACAGCCCCCGTGATATGCAGCTGTTCAGGGAAGCTAGAAACCGTTATACACAGGCAGTTAGAAAAGCCAAGGCTAGCTTTTTCAAGCAGAAATTTGCTTCCTGCAACACTAACTCAAAAAAGTTCTGGGACACTGTAAAGTCCATGGAGAATAAGAACACCTCCTCCCAGCTGCCCACTACACTGAAGATAGGAAACACTGTCACCACTGATAAATCAACCATAATTGAGAATTTCAATAAGCATGCTTTCCACCTGAATACTCATACCCCGGTCAACAGCATTGCACCCCCCACAGCAACTCGTCCAAGCTCAAGGTCCTAAACGATATCTTAACCGCCATCGATAAGAAACATTACTGTGCAGCCGTATTCATTGATCTGGCCAAGGCTTTCGACTCTGTCAATCACCACATCCTCATCGGCAGACTCGACAGCCTTGGTTTCTCAAATGATTGCCTCGCCTGGTTCACCAACTACTTTTCTGATAGAGTTCAGTGTGTCAAATCGGAGGGTCTGCTGTCCAGACCTCTGCCAGTCTCTATGGGGGTGCCACAGGGTTCAATTCTTGGACCGACTCTCTTCTCTGTATACATCAATGAGCAACAATCTTGCTGCTGGTGAGTCTCTGATCCACCTCTACGCAGACGACACCATTCTGTATACTTCTGGCCCTTCTTTGGACACTGTGTTAACAACCCTCCAGACGAGCTTCAATGCCATTACAACTCTCCTTTCGTGGCCTCCAATTGCTCTTAAATACAAGTAAAACTAAATGCATGCTCTTCAACCGATCGCTGCCTGCACCTGCCCACCTGTCCAACATCACTACTCTGGACGGCTCTGACTTAGAATACGTGGACAACAACAAATACTTAGGTGTCTGGTTATACTGTAAACTCTCCTTCCAGACCCACATCAAACATCTCCAATCCAAAGTTAAATCTAGAATTGGCTTCCTATTTCGCAACAAAGCATCCTTCACTCATGCTGCCAAACATACCCTTATAAAACTGACCATCCTACCAATCCTCGACTTCGGCGATGTCATTTACAAAATAGCCTCCTATACCCTACTCAACAAATTGGATGCAGTCTATCACAGTGCAATCCGTTTTGTCACCAAAGCCCCATATACTACCCACCACTGCGACCTGTATGCTCTCGTTGGCTGGTCCTCGCTTCACACTCGTCGCCAAACCCACTGGCTCCATGTCATCTACAAGACCCTGCTAGGTAAAGTCCCCCCCTTATCTCAGCTCGCTGGTCACCATAGCATCTCCCACCTGTAGCACACGCTCCAGCAGGTATATCTCTCTAGTCACCCCCAAAACCAATTCTTTCTTTGGCCGCCTCTCCTTCCAGTTCTCTGCTGCCAATGACTGGAACGAACTACAAAAATCTCTGAAACTGGAAACACTTATCTCCCTCACTAGCTTTAAGCACCAACTGTCAGAGCATCTTACAGATTACTGCACCTGTACATAGCCCACCTATAATTTAGCCCAAACAACTACCTCTTTCCCTACTGTATTTATTTTATTTATTTATTTATTTTGCTCCTTTGCACCCCATTATTTTTATTTCTACTTTGCACATTCTTCCACTGCAAATCTACCATTCCAGTGTTTAATTGCTATATTGTATTTACTCCACCACCATGGCCTTTTTTTGCCTTTGCCTCCTTATCTCACCTAATTTGCTCACATCGTATATAGACTTGTTTATACTGTATTATTGACTGTATGTTTGTTTTACTCCATGTGTAACTCTGTGTCGTTGTATGTGTCTAACTGCTTTGCTTTATTTTGGCCAGGTCACAGTTGTAAATGAGAACTTCTGAACTGACCTACCTTGTCAAATAAAGGTGAAATAAAAGATAAATACATTTATTATGACTTTTATTATAAAACTTTCCTATTATTTCTCTCTGGTCTTTCTCTCTGCATTGTTGGCAACGGCCAGTCAGTCAGCATTTGACTGCAGGTCTACACCTGTTGTTTACCAAGCATGTGACACAATCTGATGGTGCTAATGGGACCATTAAATGCAAAAGGCCTGTAATCGTCCTCTACAAACACACACCGGTCGGCCCTAGACAGCCTATGCAAATTACAAAACCGCCAGAACAACCCAAAATAATACAAATGACGTTTGTTTTGGGCTCTAAAATGTGTTTATTGTGATCAAGTTCGATCCCCATGATCGACTATTTTAAAGTTGGCTACAAATAGACGTTAAACAGTGATTCATTCTAACTGCTACAGATCTATTTAAACAGTGATTCATTCTAACTACACATCTATTTAAATAGTGATCCATTCTAACTGCTACATATCTATTTAAACAGTCTACATATTGATCCATTCTAAACATCTATTTAAATAGTGATCCATTCTAACTGCTACATATCTATTTAAATAGTTCATTCTAACTACTACATATCTATTTAAATAGTGATCCATTCTAACTACTACATATCTATTTAAATAGTGATCCATTCTAACTGCTACATATCTATTTAAATAGTGATCCATTCTAACTACTACATATCTATTTAAATAGTGATCCATTCTAACTACTACATATCTATTTAAATAGTGATCCATTCTATTTAAATAATCCTTCTAACTACTACATATCTATTTAAATAGTGATCCATTCTAACTGCTACATATCTATTTAAATAGTGATCCATTCTAACTACTACATATCTATTTAAACAGTGATCCATTCTAACTACTACATATCTATTTAAATAGCGATCCATTCTGACAGTTGCCTTCACACAGGACCACGTGCTGAGACCGACCGGCAGGCTACGAGGAGGCTCCCGGTTGGCTCTCTCAGGCAGGATGAAAACAACGACATCGACCATGATCCTTAGCGATTTTTTTGGTGCTGTTCAGCCACATTCAGCAACATGGCTTCAAATTCAAATACTTCCGGCTTCATGCGCCATCGGGAGTTTTCCATTGGAACACGTGGAAGACATTTATTGGTTTTCATGTCTATGCCATCCTGCACCACAGTCCAGCCCCCAACCCTCCAGCCAGCGTCACAGTCCAGCCCCCAACCCTCCATCCTGCACCACAGTCCAGCCCCAACCCTCCATCCTGCACCACAGTCCAGCCCCCAACCCTCCAGCCAGCGTCACAGTCCAGCCCCCAACCCTCCAGCCAGCGTCACAGTCCAGCCCCCAGCCACCCTGCCTGCGCCACAGTCCAGCCCCCCACCCACCCTGCCTGCACCACAGTCCAGCCCCCAACCCTCCAGCCAGCGTCACAGTCCAGCCCCCAGCCACCCTGCCTGCAGCACAGCCCAGCCCCCACCCACCCTGCCTGCAGCACAGCCCAGCCCCCACCCACCCTGCCTGCACCACAGTCCAGCCCCCACCCACCCTGCCTGCACCACAGTCCAGCCCCCAACCCTCCAGCCAGCGTCACAGTCCAGCCCCCAGCCACCCTGCCTGCAGCACAGCCCAGCCCCCACCCACCCTGCCTGCAGCACAGCCCAGCCCCACCCACCCTGCCTGCACCACAGTCCAGCCCCCACCCACCCTGCCTGCACCACAGTCCAGCCCCCACCCACCCTGCCAGTCACAACCCTGCCAGCGTCACAGCCCAGCCCCCCACCCACCCTGCCTGCACCACAGTCCAGCCCCAACCCTCCAGCCAGCGCCACAGTCCAGCCCCCACCCACCCTGCCTGCACCACAGTCCAGCCCCCACCCACCCTGCCTGCACCACAGTCCAGCCCCACCCACCCTGCCTGCAGCACAGCCCAGCCCCCACCCACCCTGCCAGCGTCACAGTCCAGCCCCCACCCACCCTGCCTGCACCACAGTCCAGCCCCCACCCACCCTGCCAGCGTCACAACCCTGCCTGCAGCACAGCCCAGCCCCCACCCACCCTGCCAGCGTCACAGTCCAGCCCCACCCACCCTGCCTGCACCACAGTCCAGCCCCCCACCCACCCTGCCTGCACCACAGTCCAGCCCCACCCACCCTGCCTGCAGCACAGCCCAGCCCCCACCCACCCTGCCAGCGTCACAGTCCAGCCCCCCACCCACCCTGCCTGCACCACAGTCCAGCCCCCACCCACCCAGCCTGCACCACAGTCCAGCCCCCAACCCTCCAGCCAGCGTCACAGTCCAGCCCCCACCCACCCTGCCTGCAGCACAGCCCAGCCCCCACCCACCCTGCCAGCCACAGTCCAGCCCCACCCACCCTGCCAGCCACAGTCCAGCCCCCACCCACCCTGCCTGCACCACAGTCCAGCCCCCCACCCACCCTGCCTGCACCACAGTCCAGCCCCCACCCACCCTGCCTGCGCCACAGTCCAGCCCCCAGCCACCCCCTGCACCACAGTCCAGCCCCCAACACTCCAGCCAGCTTCACAGTCCAGCCCCCCACCCACCCTGCCTGCACCACAGTCCAGCCCCAACCCTCCAGCCAGCGTCACAGTCCAGCCCCCCACCCACCCTGCCTGCAGCACAGCCCAGCCCCCCACCCACCCTGCCAGCGTCACAGTCCAGCCCCCACCCACCCTGCCAGCGTCACAGTCCAGCCCCCACCCACCCTGCCTGCACCACAGTCCAGCCCCCACCCACCCTGCCTGCACCACAGTCCAGCCCCCACCCACCCTGCCTGCGCCACAGTCCAGCCCCCAGCCACCCTGCCTGCACCACAGTCCAGCCCCCAACACTCCAGCCAGCTTCACAGTCCAGCCCCCACCCACCCTGCCTGCACCACAGTCCAGCCCCCACCCACCCTGCCTGCACCACAGTCCAGCCCCAGCCACCCTGCCTGCACCACAGTCCAGCCCCAGCCACCCTGCCAGCATCACAGTCCAGCCCCAGCCACCCTGCCTGCGCCACAGTCCAGCCCCCCAGCCACCCGGCCTGCACCACAGTCCAGCCCCCAACACTCCAGCCAGTCACAGTCCAGCCCCCACCCACCCTGCCTGCACCACAGTCCAGCCCCCACCCACCCTGCCTGCACCACAGTCCAGCCCCCAGCCAGCGTCACAGTCCAGCCCCCACCCACCCTGCCTGCACCACAGTCCAGCCCCCAGCCACCCTGCCTGCACCACAGTCCAGCCCCAGCCACCCTGCCAGCATCACAGTCCAGCCCCCAGCCACCCTGCCTGCGCCACAGTCCAGCCCCAGCCACCCTGCCTGCACCACAGTCCAGCCCCCAACACTCCAGCCAGCGTCACAGTCCAGCCCCCACCCACCCTGCCTGCACCACAGTCCAGCCCCCACCCACCCTGCCTGCACCACAGTCCAGCCCCCAGCCTGCACCACAGTCCAGCCCCCACCCACCCTGCCTGCACCACAGTCCAGCCCCCAGCCACCCTGCCAGCATCACAGTCCAGCCCCCAGCCACCCTGCCAGCATCACAGTCCAGCCCCCAGCCACCCTGCCAGCATCACAGTCCAGCCCCCAGCCACCCTGCCTGCACCACAGTCCAGCCCCCAGTCCTCCTGCCAGCATCACAGTCCAGCCCCCAACCCTCCTGCCAGCACCACAGTCCAGCCCCCAGCCAGTCACAGTCCAGCCCCCAAGCGCCACAGTCCAGCCCCCAGCCACCCTGCCTGCACCACAGTCCAGCCCCCCACCCACCCTGCCTGCACCACAGTCCAGCCCCCACCCACCCTGCCTGCACCACAGTCCAGCCCCCACCCACCCTGCCTGCACCACAGTCCAGCCCTCCAGCCAGCGTCACAGTCCAGCCCCCAAGCGCCACAGTCCAGCCCCCAAGCACCACAGTTCCCTATATAGTGCACTACTTTAAACCAGAGCCCTATTCCCTAAATAGTGCACTACTTTAGACCAGAGCCCTATTCCCTACATAGTGCACTACTTTAGACCAGAGCCCTATTCCCTACATAGTGCACTACTTTAGACCAGAGCCCTATTCCCTACATAGTGCACTACTTTAGACCAGAGCCCTATTCCCTACATAGTGCACTACTTTAGACCAGAACCCTATGGGTCCTAGTGCACTACTTTAGACCAGAGCCCTATTCCCTACATTGTGCACTACTATAGACCAGAGCCCTATGGGTCCTAGTGCACTGCATAGGGGGTCATTTGGAAAGCAGATCAGGATGGGCTGAGGAAGTCTGATAACCAAAGGACGACTGACCGATTGAAACAGACGACAGGCAGGATGGACAACACAATGAGCCTTGATGTTGTCAACACTGGACACACACACACTTCAATAAGAGGAAGACCCCGAGGTTAACTTCCTGTTTGCCCTTTGAACTGAAAATCATTAACACACTTTCAGGCACTACTGCAATGTGAAATGACTGTCTGGCAAACTCAATGTATTGCACAGTGTAGGTCTACAGCTGGAATGTTAAGCTCCCAATGCTATGATGAACCCAGTCTAAATAATGTATTATGACTGGTGTTAAAAGTAAACTGACACGCAACTAGGAAGTAGCCTAACCTCTATACCTCAGAGACAATACAATATCCAGGCTGAAACTGGCTGAACAAGGAAACATACCTGTCATAGTTTTGACAGAAGCAACAATGACAGAGTAGAGAGATAAGTGGCCCCAGGCCATAACAGGCCTGTAAGACCATAACAGGCCTGTAAGGCCATAACAGGCCAGTAAGACCATAACAGGCCTGTAAGACCATAACAGGCCTGTAAGACCATAACAGGCCTGTAAGGCCATAACAGGCCTGTAAGGCCATAACAGGCCTGTAAGGCCATAACAGGCCTGTAAGACCATAACAGGCCTGTAAGACCATAACAGGCCTATAAGACCATAACAGGCCTGTAAGGCCATAACAGGCCAGTAAGGCCATAACAGGCCAGTAAGGCCATAACAGGCCAGTAAGGCCATAACAGGCCTGTAAGGCCATAACAGGCCAGTAAGACCATAACAGGCCTGTAAGGCCATAACAGGCCAGTAAGGCCATAACAGGCCAGTAAGACCATAACAGGCCAATAAGACCATAACAGGCCAGTAAGGCCATAACAGGCCAGTAAGACCATAACAGGCCTGTTAGACCATAACAGGCCTGTAAGGCCATAACAGGCCAGTAAGACCATAACAGGCCTGTAAGGCCATAACAGGCCAGTAAGACCATAACAGGCCTGTTAGACCATAACAGGCCAAGCCCTTGATCATGGGTCTCAGTTCCATTACATGACATAAGAGTTTTCTGTACGGGGAGTTTTGCAAAGAGCCCCGACTCTCAGTCTAAACGTTTCACTTGCAGTACGGTTTTGGAAGCATAAGGACCATCCATATCTCCAAGAAATAATAATCAGTTAAAGAAAGGTTAAATTCATAAACACCTTTTTTAGGGTTAGTGTTCCCACACAGTCATATCTCCATGTTTAGAGCGCGTGCTTCCAGAAAACAGATGGAAGACAGAGTCGACTACCTGTGCTAATTAGCTATCTGCTTCTCCTAACACCTGTGTGTGTACACGGAAGACACAGACCTCACAAATGTGTCATCACTGACAAATACTGTAGACTGTAACTGTGTTAAAACCAGTTTGTGAAATTATTTTGTGATATGTGATATGAAAGTAGAGGAATTTATGTTTCTAGAACAATACCACAATTTGAGAATCAATTCACCGTTAGATGGGAGTATTTGGGTGTTTTGGCTTTCCAGAACCAATTATCCCTTAAAACAGAACATCTAAGGTCCTTGGACTATATGGAGTAAAGTTAGGCTACTTTAGTCCATTATTGGTCTATAACAGGCCACACCACTTCCCCCTCTGGCTGGTGTGCTGCTGGCAGGCTTTATTTCAGTTCTGGAGGGGATGGGGCTGGCAGGCTTTATTTCAGTTCTGGAGGGGATGGGGCTGGCAGGCTTTATTTCAGTTCTGGAGGGGATGGGGCTGGCAGGCTTTATTTCAGTTCTGGAGGGGATGGGGCTGGCAGGCTTTATTTCAGTTCTGGAGGGGATGGGGCTGGCAGGCTTTATTTCAGTTCTGGAGGGGATGGGGCTGGCAGGCTTTATTTCAGTTCTGGAGGGGATGGGGCTGGCAGGCTTTATTTCAGTTCTGGAGGGGATGGGGCTGGCAGGCTTTATTTCAGTTCTGGAGGGGATGGGGCTGGCAGGCTTTATTTCAGTTCTGGAGGGGATGGGGCTGGCAGGCTTTATTTCAGTTCTGGAGGGGATGGGGCTGGCAGGCTTTATTTCAGTTCTGGAGGGGATGGGGCTGGCAGGCTTTATTTCAGTTCTGGAGGGGATGGGGCTGGCAGGCTTTATTTCAGTTCTGGAGGGGATGGGGCTGGAGTGGTGTCATTCATTCAAATCCACCCCATGCTACAATACTCCACATTAAAAACAGCTGGGGCCAAATACGGTGTTTCTAGTTAGTCATGGCTAACGTGTAGCTAACTATATTAAGATCATTTACTACTGAATAGACAGCTTAGCCGATGACTTGATTGCATTATGGATTGCAAGCTAACGTTGGCTAGCTACATAGCTAATGATAAATATTGCTATGGATGAAACGTTAGCTAGCTAGCTACTTAGCTAAGGATAAATATAACTATGATGTAATGTTAACTAGCTAGCTACTTAGTTAATGATACATATTGCTATGGATGTAACGTTAACTAGCTACTTAATGATACATTTAGCTACGGCTGTAAGGTTCGTTATGTGATTAATACGTGCCCCAGTTTGTTTGATAGCTACTTACCAAGCTAACTATACAGCAACGTTTTAAGATCACATCGATATAAACAAGACTCAGTATTATCAAATGAAGCTAGTTAGTGGCCTGCTAATGCAACTAGTTAGCTAACCTGCTAATGCAACTAGCTAACCTGCTAGCTTGCCAACAACCTTGGGCATAACGAGCCACACCCATCTATTGCTATGTAGAGTTGTGACATGTCACCCTACCTGACATTACAACCATCATATAAAACGTTACAACACATGAACACGATGTTTTGACGTGTAAACACCGGGTTTGTCTAAAGCTAGCTCACCCTGCTCACTGTAGCATAGCAACTAAACCCTGGTCACTGTAGCATAGCAACAACGGGCTGTAAGATATGTAGCTAACTAACGTTGAGCTGGCTTGGGATTTGGATGCTAACAAACAAAAGGTCTTTCAGTGTACTGTTCTACTTGGACCACCAACGATAAGACAATAAAATACATTTTCTTTAAAATACACATTTCCGTACCGAAGTGTCGGACCGACACAAGCGGTGTCGGTGCTCTCAATTTCTTGCAAAATCCGTTCGTGCTCCGTTATACACTCCACGGATTCATTGTCCGCCATGTTGCTGGTAATCATCACAGTGTCGAGCGGTGACGGTGACACTGCGGGGAAACGGGTCAGTACCGGACTCGGTCGGTAAGGGGCGTAACGTTACCGGTGTGTGATGTCTTAGTGACAGCCTTAGGCAGATGTTTACCCTGTTAATAACCTACACATCAGTGTCAAATCTGATGTATTCATCTATACAGTTAACTGGCCTTAGATCAGTAGAGGAGGGGATCTATGAATGAATAGTCCCTACTTATAAATTGATATTAATAGTAACAGAATGAACATCATCACGAAATAGTATTCTGTCCATGCTACATTTCCTTTAAAACTTCACTTCCATTGTTCAATTAATTACAAAAAGTACCGTAGCTATTTGTACAGATACTTTTTTCCTGGTGAGAATAAAACTAATTGATTGTAATCACAATTAGCTATTATGAATAGATGAAAATGTCTCACATTTGGCTAATGAATCTGTTCTACAATAGTTTGAACCTTGTTTTTTTATCCATATTTGGATTAAATTGAAAGTACCTTAATGTGGTTCCCAGGGGCAAGTCCACAGATTCAAGTTCAGCAAAAACATTTCCAAAGTCATTCTCATCATCTCTGCTACCATCATCTTCAGGAATATCTGGTAAAGGTTTCTCCACTCTATCGCTGGACATTTCACAAGTTCTAGCTTAGTGGAGAGAGTGATGGGAGATTTGTGCAGTAGGATATAGCTGTGGAGAGTTCCTGGTCACACACCTACTGGGGTCAATCAGGCTGTCAGCAGAAGAAAAGCAACGGGGGGGAAACCGTCAACCTTGTGATCCGAGGAACTTTGAATCCAACAAAAGAGTTAATTGCTTTTTTTGTTAAATAGTGCCACGGATAACCCCATTCAACATAGAACGTTTACAAGACGTATGTTAGGAGTTGATTTCTGGATAAATTGATTTTCCGTTTGAACAACACTCCTACATAAATACATTTAATATATTTAGGTGAACTTGTTATATTTTAGGCTACGTGTCAAACTCATTCCACAGAGGGCCAAGTGTACTCCCTAGTACATGGTTGATTAATTAAGGTCACTAATTAGTAAGGAACTCCCCTCACCTGGTTGTCTAGATCTCAGTAAGGAACTCCCCTCACCTGGTTGTCTAGGTCTCAGTAAGGGAACTCCTCACCTGGTTGTCTAGGTCTCAGTAAGGAACTCCCCTCACCTGGTTGTCTAGGTCTCAGTAAGGAACTCCCCTCACCTGGTTGTCTAGGTCTCAGTAAGGAACTCCCCTCACCTGGTTGTCTAGGTCTCAGTAAGGAACTCCCCTCACCTGGTTGTCTAGGTCTCAGTAAGGAACTCCCTCACCTGGTTGTCTAGGTCTCAGTAAGGAACTCCCTCACCTGGTTGTCTAGGTCTCAGTAAGGAACTCCTCACCTGGTTGTCCAGGTCTAAGGAACTCCCCTCACCTGGTCAGTGTCTAGGTCTCAGTAAGGAACTCCCTCACCTGGTTGTTCAGGTCTCAGTAAGGAACTCCTCACCTGGTTGTCTAGGTCTCAGTAAGGAACTCCCTCACCTGGTTGTCTAGGTCTCAGTAAGGAACTCCTCTCACCTGGTTGTCTAGGTCTCAGTAAGGAACTCCTCTCACCTGGTTGTCTCAGTAAGGTCTCACCCGGGTTGTCTCAGTAAGGAACTCCCCTCACCTGGTTGTCTCAGTAAGGAACTCCCTCACCTGGTTGTCTAGGGTCTCAGTAAGGAACTCCTCACCTGGTTGTCTAGGTCTCAGTAAGGAACTCCCTCACCTGGTTGTCTAGGTCTCAGTAAGAACTCTCCCTCACCTGGTTGTCTAGGTCTCAGTAAGGAACTCCCCTCACCTGGTTGTCTAGGTCTCAGTAAGGAACTCCCCTCACCTGGTTTGAACTCCCTCACCTGGTTGTCTAGGTCTCAGTAAGGAACTCCCTCACCTGGTTGTCTAGGTCCGTAAGGAACTCCCTCACCTGGTTGTCTAGGTCTCAGTAAGGAACTCCCCTCACCTGGTTGTCTAGGTCTCAGTAAGGAACTCCTCTCACCTGCTGTTTAGGTCTCAGTAAGGAACTCCCCTCACCTGGTTGTCCAAGTCTCAGTAAGGAACTCCCATCACCTGGTTGTTCCAGGTCTCAGTATGAACCCTCACCTGGTTGTCTAGGTCTCAGTAAGGAACTCCCCTCACCTGGTTGTCTAGGTCTCAGTAAGGAACTCCCTCACCTGGTTGTCTAGGTCTCAGTAAGGAACTCCTCACCTGGTTGTCTAGGTCTCAGTAAGGAACTCCCATCACCTGGTTGTCTAGGTCTCAGTAAGGAACTCCTCACCTGGTTGTCTAGGTCTCATTAAGGAACCTCCTCACCTGGTTGTCAGGTCTCAGTAAGGAACTCCCTCACCTGGTTGTCTAGGTCTCAGTAAGGAACTCCCCTCACCTGGTTGTCTAGGTCTCAGTATGAACTCACCTGGGTTGTCTAGGTCTCAGTAAGAACTGCCTTCTCCTCCATGGAGTTTTTTCATTATTATGACTGTGGTAGATGGTAGATGCTTTGGAGACCCCGTGTTTTAGACTTTAGTATTATTTTATCTGGTAGATGCTTTGAGAATAACAATATATTACATCATATAAAGACTGACTTACTAATTGTCATTATTATTTCTGATCAAAATTCCTACCGTTCTTGTTGTTACCCAATTGAACTTATAAACAATCATCTTTCCTAGCCTTGAAATGTATTGGCCCATTAGTGGTTGGGTTGGGTTTAATATTGACAGAGACTCTTTTAACAACAAAGGCCTGACTAAGGGTTTCTTTTGCCTGGCAAAAACAAGAAGTGGCCTGATGATTGCAGCAACAGCTCAGAGCAGGAAATACTTCGCCTGTATCTCAAATGGTGCCCTATTCCCTATCGAGTGCCCTACTTGATCAGGGCCTTAAAAAAGAGGTGTCTGGTTAAAACTAGTGGACTATGGTAGGAATAGGGTGGCATTTGGGACGCTTCCTCATGGTCTGAGGGACAGGAACAGGCGGGCTGGTTGCAGGCATTGTCTCAACGCTGCAGAGACACTGTTTTGTGTTGACATCTCTGTCCTGGCTGTTTATCAGCCAGATTCAGTGTCAGTACTGATCTTTACATCACACAACACTCTGATGCACCGGAGGTTGGTGGGCACTGCAAATGGGGAGGACGGGCTCATGGTAATGGCTGGAGCGGAATTAGTGGAATGGTTTCAAATCCATCAAACACATGATTCCATTTAATTCCATTTGATCCATTTGATTCCATTCCAAATCAGATGTTATGGGTCACATACACATGGTTAGCAGATGCTATTGTGAGTGTAGCGACATGATTGTAAAATGCTTCCATTTTGCTCCATTCCAGCGGTGATTTAATTTATTATGAGCTGTCCTCCCTCAGCAGCCTCCCTAACCCTGACCGATAGACACCTGGGCCCAGCGCTGGCCTCCCCTGACCCTGAGGATAGACCTCTCTCTATCGCTCTCTATCGCTTCTCTATCACTTCTCTATCGCCTTCCTCTCTCTCTCTCTCTCTCACTCTCTTTCTCTCCCTCTCTCCCACCCCCCCTCTCTCTCTCTCTCTCTCTCTCTCTCTCCCTCTCTCTCTCTCTCTCTCTCTCTCTCTCTCCCATCCCCCTATGGGCTCTGGGTCAAAGGTAGAAAAATTATATAGGGAATAGAGTGCCATTTGGGATATTGTCAGTGTACTTGAACTGGTCAGGCTGTACCATTCTTTCCTCCATGTGTTCTTCCTGTCCTTGTTCTAACAGCTTCCTGTGTCTTCCCTCTATAGACAGAGAAGGGCTTTCAAACAGGTCCTGAACTACTGACCTCATGTCAATTCAACTCAACCTACAGTAATGACACAAACAACAGATGTTGCCAGGTTTCATTCGCCGTGGGTAATACAGTATGTATGTGATAAACATTTAACCTAATGTTTCTTGCTGTATTCTTCTCGATGTCACACGCACAGGAAATGACATATCCAGAGCTGTGAAGGATCTTATAAAACCTCCCATTCCTCCTGTAATGAGTGACCACGACAGGTAAAACACTGACCCATTCCTCCTGTAATGAGCGACCACGACAGGTAAAACACTGACTCCATTCCTCCTGTAATGAGTGACCACGACAGGTAAAAACACTGACTCCACTCCTCCTGTAATGAGTGAGGTAAAACACTGACTCCACTCCACCTGGTAAATGAATACTCACAGGCAAACACTGACTTCCATTCCTCCTGTAATGAGACCACGACAGGTAAAAACACTGACTCCACTCCTCCTGGTAATGAGTGACATCACTTATACAGGTAAAACACTGACTCCATTCTCCTGTAATGAGTGACCACGACAGGCAAAAACACTGACCCATTCCTCCTGTAATGAGTGACCACTACAGGTAAAACACTGACTCCATTCCTCCTGTAATGAGTGACCACGACAGGTAAAACACTGACTCCACTCTCCATGAGTGACCACGACAGGTAAAACACTCTTCCACTCCTCCTGTAATGAGTGACCCACAGGTGTAAAATACTGACTCCACTCCTCCTGTAAACACACACGACAGGCAAATACTGACTCCACTCCTCCTGGTAATGAGTGACCACTACAGGTAAACACTGACTCCATTCCTCCTGTAATGAGTGACCAACAGGTAAAACACTGACCACTCCTGACCACCAGGTCCCTCCTGTAATGAGTGACCACTACAGGTAAAACACTGACTTTACCTCCTGTAATGAGTGACCACGACAGGTAAAACACTGACTCCACTCCTCCTGTAATGAGTGACCACGACAGGTAAACACTGACTCACTCCTCCTGTAATGAGTGACCACGACAGGTAAAATACTGACTCCACTCCTCCTGGTAATGAGTGACCACTACAGGTAAAATACTGACCCACTCCTCCTGCAATGAGTGACCACTACAGGAACACTGACTCCACTCCTCCTGGTAATGAGTGACCACGACAGGTAAAATACTGACTCCATTCCTCCTGGTAATGAGTGACCACGACAGGTAAACATACTGACCACTCCTCCTGGAAAATGAGTGACCACGACAGGTAAAACACTGACTCCACTCCTCCTGTAATGAGTGACCACGACAGGTAAAACACTGACTCCACTCCTCCTGCATGAGTGAAAACACTGACTAAACACTGACCTACTCCCTCCTGTAATGAGTGACCACTACAGGTTAAACACCGACTCCAGTCCTCCTGTAATGAGTGACCACGACAGGTAAAATACTGACTCATTCCTCCTGTAATGAGTGAATTTCATGGCCAGGTAAAACACTGACTCCACCTCCTGTAATGAGTGACCACTACAGGTAAAACACCACTGGCCATCTCCCGTAAATAAGAGTGACTACGACAGTAAAACACTGACTCCACCCTCCCAGTAATGAGTGACCACAACAGGTAAAATACTGACTCCATTCCTCCTGTAATGAGCAGTCCACGACAGGTAAAAACACTGACTCACTCCTCCTGTAATGAGTGTCCACTGCGGGTAAAACACGGACTCCACTCCTCCTGTATGAGTGACCACTACAGGTAAAACACTGACTCCATTCTCCTGTAATGATGACCACGACAGGTAAAATATTGACTCCATTCCTCCTGTAATGAGTGACCACTACAGGTAAAACACTGACTCCACTCCTCCTGTAATGAGTGTCCACTACAGGTAAAACACTGATTTACTCCTCCTGTAATGAGGACCACCACAGGTAAAACACTGACTTACTCCTCCTGTAATGAGTGACCACTACAGGTAAAAACACTGACTCCACCCTCCTGTAATGAGTGACCACGACAGGTTAAACACTGACTCCAGTCTCCTGTAATGAGTGACCACTACAGGTAAAACACTGACCCGAATTCCCTCCTGTAATGAGTGACCACTACAGGTAAAACACTGACTCCACTCCCTCCTGTAATGAGTGACCACTACAGGCAAAACACTGACTCCACCCTCCTGCAGTGAGGACCACAATAAGCAAACACTGACTCCACCTCCTGTAATGAGTGACCACGACAGGTAAAATACTGACTCCATTCCTCCTGGGTAATGAGTGACCACTACAGGTAAAACACTGACTCCACTCCTCCTGTAATGAGGACCACTACAGGTAAAACACCGACTCCCCTCCTCCCGGTAATGAGTGACCACTACAGGTAAAACACTGACTCACTTCCTCCTGTAATGAGAGGACCACTACAGGTAAAACACATTGGACCTTCCTCCTGTAATGAGTGAATTACTACAGGCAAAAACACTGACCTACCTCTCCTGTAATGGAGCGACCACCAGGTAAACACACTGACTCCCATTCTGTAATGAGTGACCACTACAGGTGAAACACTGACTCCACTCCTCCGTTCCTCCACTCCCAAACTAACCCACAATTCATTAGACACAAGATGACAAATACCTAGGTGTGTTGGAAATGGCCCCCACCACATACAGTACTTGGGCCGCCTAGATCAAAAGTAGTGCACTATATAGAGTGAACAGGGTGCCACCTGGGACACAGCCAAGGTGTTTCAGACAAGGCTATACACTGATTTCAGCCCATTTCATTGGCACGGCTGGGATAAGGTCTCTCTGTTAGCAGAGACGTTTGTTCTCCCTCTCATTGTGTTTCCCGTCAATGCTGTAGATTAGATTAGTTAGGAGAGGGGGCACGATGGAGGCAGACTGCTATTTACTCACTGGAATCGATGGCTGAGTTTTTGAAAAGTTTAAAAGAAAGGCCCCAGGTAATGAGGATAGAATGTTTTGGAATAGCTGATAAACCTATTTGAAATGTCTTGGCACGGTGCGTTTGAACCTTGGACATGCACCACCGGGCTTGTCCTGCAGAGGGCACCTGAGGAAGCATGTCTGAATCTCTCTCTCTCTCTCTCTCTCTCTCTCTCTCTCCCTCTTGTCCCCATCCCCCTTCTCTCTCTCCCTCTTGTCCTATCCCTATCCCTTTCTCTTCTTCACTTTCTATCTCCTCCTTTCTATCTCTCCCTCCACCCCCTCTACTCCATGCTTCAGTTGAAGGCCTTTTTCTCTACTTCCATCTCTCCTGAGAGATGTAATGTCCTTAAGATCTCTCTCTCCTCTGAGGGGAGATGTAATGTCCTTTAAGATTCTCTGAGGAGATGGCTGTCCTTTTAAGATTCTGAGGAGATTGTATTGTCCCTTTAAGATCTCTCTGAGAGGAGATGTAATGTCCTTTAAGATTTTCTGAGGAGATAATGTCCTTTTTTAACATCTTCTGAGGAGATGTAATGTCCTTTAAGATCTCTCTCTGAGGAGATGTAATGTCCCTTTAAGATCTCTGTGAGATGTAATGTCCCTCTGAAAGATCTCTCTCTGGGAGGAGATGTAATGTCCTTTAAGATCTCTCTCTGAGAGATAATGTCCTTAAGATCTTCTTCTGAGGAGATGTAATGTCCTTTAAGATCTCTTCTGAGGAGATGTAATGTCCTTTTAAGATCTCTCTGAGGAGATGTAATGTCCTTTAAGATCTCTCTCTCTGAGGAGATGTAATGTACTTTAAGATCTCTCTCTGAGGAGATGTGGTTGTCCTTTAAGACTCTTCTGAGGAGATGTAATGTACTTTAAGATCTCTGAGAGATGTAATGTCCTTTTAAGATCTCTCTGAGAGATGTAATGTCCTTTAAGATCTCTCTCTCTGAGGAGATGTAATGTCCTTAAGATCTCTCTCTCTGAGGAGATGTAATGTCCTTTAAGATCTTCTGAGGAGATGTAATGTCCTTTAAGATCTCTCTGAGGAGATGTAATGTCCTTTTAAGATCTCTCTCTCTTCTGAGGAGATGTAATGTCCTTTAAGATCTCTCTTCTCTCTGAGGAGATGTAATGTCCCTAAGATCTCCATCTGAGGAGATGTCCTGTCCTTTAAGATCCCTGAGATGTAATGTCCTTTAAGATCTCTCTCTCCTGAGGAGATGTAATGTCCTTTAAGACTCTCTCTGAGAGATGTAATGTCCTTTAAGATCTTCTCTTTCTGAGGAGATGTATGTCCTTTAAGATCTCTCTCTCTCTGAGGAGATGTAATGTCCTTTAAGATCTCTCTGAGGAGATGTAATGTCCTTGACCTCTCTTGAGGAGATGTAATGTCCTTTAAGATCTCCTGAGAGACAAAATGTCCTTTAAGATCTCTCTCTCTCTCTGAGAGGAGATGTAATGTCCTTCAAGATCTCTCTGAGGAGATGTAATGTCTTTAAGATCTCTCTCTCTCTCTCCCTCCTCTGAGGAGATGTAATGTACTTTAAGATCTCTCTCTGGAGGAGATGTAATGTCCTTTAAGATCTCTCTCTGAGGAGATGTAATGTCCTTTAAGATCTCTGGGAGGAGATGTAATGTCCTTTAAGATCTTCTGAGGAGATGTAATGTCCAAGATTTACTCTCTCTCTGAGGAGATGTAATGTACTTTAAGATCTCTCTCTCTCTGAGAGATGTAATGTCCTTTAAGATCTCTCTCTCTGAGAGATGTAATGTCCTTAAGATCTCTCTCTGAGGAGATGTAATGTACTTAAGATCTCTCTCTGAGGAGATGTAATGTCCCTTTTAAGTGGCTATTTCCTTGTCTACCATGTGACATGGATGTCTATTGCTCTGCACACAAAACCCTTTTCAGAGACTGTTGATCTCTCTTGAGATGCTTGAGGTGGGGACATGTTCTGGGAGCAGGTGACATGTGAAGACTGAGTGTGAACATATCTTTCCTTCTTCTCTTACAGGGCCAAGGTGGGAGCAGTCAGACTGAAAAGAAGAGCGGCAAGTCCCAATCACACCACTACATAGTGCCGCCTGGCCAGAGCCCATTGGGAACCACAGACCATGTGATCAACAAAGGAAGAGGTAAAGGGGGAGACTCAGAGTTATATTCATTCTGATGTTAGATACATAGTCAGCTGAGAGAGGAGGAGACTCAGAGTTACATTCATTCTTACTAGACACAGCCAGTCAGCTGATTGAGAGAGTGGAGGAGACTCAGAGTTACATTCATTCCTTCAGACACACAACAGTCAGCTGAGAGAGAGTGGAGGGAGACTCAGAGTTACATTCATTCCTACTAGATACACAGTCAGCTGAGAGAGAGTGGAGGAGACTCAGAGTTACATTCATTCCTACTAGACACCCAGCCAGCTGAGAGAGTGGAGGAGACTCAGAGTTACATTCATTCCTACTAGACACACAGCCGTCAGCGGAGAGAGTGGAGAGACCTAGAGTTACATTCATTCCTACTAGATACACAGTCAGCTGAGAGAGAGTGGAGGGAGACTCAGAGTCACATTCATTCCTACTAGACACCCAGCCAGCTGAGAGAGAGATGGAGTGAGACCAGAGTCATAATCATTCATTCCTACTAGACACAGTCAGTCGGTTGGAGAGAGAGTGAGGAGACTCAGAGTTACATTCATTCCTACGAGAGACCCAGCCAGCTGAGAGAGTGGAGGAGACTCCAGAGTTACATTCATTCCTAATAGACACAGTCAGCCGAGAGAGAGGGAGGAGACTCAGAGTTACATTCATTCCTACTAGATACACAGTCATCAGCTGAGGAGAGGAGGAGACTTGGTGGAGTTACATTCATTCCTACTAGACACCCAGTCAGCTGAGTAGAGAGTGAGGGACTTGAGTTACAGTCCACACACTAGACACCCGGTCAGCTGAGAGAGAGTGAGGAGACGCAGAGTTGCTATTCTATTCCTACTTAGACACCTCTAGTCAGCTGAGAGAGAGTGGATGATGACCTGTGAGCTACATCTGCTACTACTAGACACACAGGCCTGCATGGAGAGAGAGTGGATGGGAGACCTTGTGAGCCACATTCTATTCCTACTAGAGTAACTTCCAGCCAGCTGAGAGAGTATGGTTAGGAGACCAGAGTCACATCTGTTATCCTTGTACCTAGCACACACAGTCACGAGATGAGAGTGTGGGTGAGACCCCAGAGTCACATTCTACTCCCCACCAGATACACAGATCAGTCAGCTGAGTAGAGAGTGGAGGAGACTCAGAGTTGCTATTCATTCCTACCACAGACACATATAAGCTTTCAGCATGAGAGAGCAGGAGGAGACCCCAGAGTCACATCTCATTCCTACTAGATACACAGTCAGCCGAGCAGAGTGGAGAGAGACTCAGAGTTACATTCATTCCCCACAGATACACAGTCAGCTGAGAGAGAGTGGAGGAGACTCAGAGTTACATTCATTCCTACTAGACACCCAATCAGCTGAGAGAGAGTGGAGGAGAATTCAGAGTTACATTCATTCCTACTAGACACCCAGTCAGCTGAGAGAGAGTGGAGGAGACTCAGAGTTACATTCCATTCCTAGACACCCAGTCAGTTGAGTAGAGAGTGGAGGAGACTCAGAGTTACATTCATTCCTATTAGATACAGTCAGTCAGCTGAGAGAGAGGGAGGGAGATTCCAGAGTTATATTCATTCCTTACTAGACACCTCCAGTCAGCTGAGAAGAGTGTGGAGGAGACTCAGAGTTACATTCATCCCTACCAGACACACAGTCAGCTGAGAGAGAGTGGAGGAGACTCCCAGAGTTACATTCATTCCTACTTCAGACACCCAGTCAGCTGAGAGAGAGTGAGGAGACTCGAGTTACATTCATTCCTACTAGATACAAAGTCAGCTGAGAGAGATGGAGGAGACTCAGAGTTACATTCATTCATACAGACACCCAGCCAGCTGAGAGAGAGTGGAGATGAGAGTTACATTCTATTCTGCTAGACACCCAGTCAAAGGAGAGAGAGAGGAGAGGAGACTCAGAGCTACATTCATTCCTACTAGATACACAGTCAGTCAGCTGGAGAGAGGGAGAGACTCAGAGTTACATTCATTCCTACTCAGACACTCCAGTCAGCTGAGAGAGAGTGGAGGAGACTCAGAGTTACATTCATTCCATTAGACACACAGCCAGTTGAGAGAGATTTAGACTCAGAGTTACATCTATTCCTACTAGACACCCAGCCAGCTGGAGAGAGAGGAGGAGATCAGAGTTACATTCATTCTGGATGTTAGATACAGTCAGCTGAGAGAGAGTGGAGGAGACTCAGAGTTGCTATCTATCTTACTAGGACACTCCAGCCAGCTGAGAGAGAGTGGAGGAGACTCAGAGTTACATTCATTCCTACTAGACACCCAGCCAGCTTGAGAGAGAGTGGAGGGGAGACTCAGAGTTACATTCATTCCTACTAGACACCCAGTCAGCTGAGAGAGAGTGGAGGAGACTCAGAGTTACATTCATTCTTGATGTTAGACACCCAGCCAGCTGAGAGAGAGTGGAGGAGACTCAGAGTTACATTCATTCCTACTCCAGACAACCCAGTCAGCTTTGAGAGAGAGTGGAGGAGACTCAGAGTTACATTCATTCCTAGACACCCAGCCAGCTGAGAGAGAGTGGAGGAGACCAGAGTTAGATTCATTCCTACCAGACACCCAGTCAGCTGAGAGAGAGTGGAGGAGACTCAGAGTTACATCTCATTCCTAACAGATACACAGTCAGGTTGAGAGAGAGGAGGAGACTCAGCACAGATTCATTTACTAGACACCCAGCCAGCTGAGAGAGAGTGGAGAGACTCAGAGTTACATTAATTTTACTAGACACCCAGTCAGTCAGCTGAGAGAGAGTGGAGGGAGACTCAGAGTTAGATTCATTCCGCCTTAGACACCCAGTCAGCTGAGAGAGAGTGGAGGAGACTCAGAGTTACATTCATTCCTACTAGACACCCAGTCAGTCAGCTGAGAGAGAGGGAGGAGACTCAGAGTTACATTCATTCCTACTAGACACCCAGTCAGTCAGCTGAGAGAGAGGAGGAGACTCCAGAGTTAGATTCATTCCTATTAGACACCCAGTCAGTCAGCTGAGAGAGAGGGAGGGAGACTCAGAGTTACATTCATTCCTACTAGACACCCAGTCAGTCAGCTGAGAGAGAGTGAGGAGACTCAGAGTTAGATTCATTCCTACTAGACACCCAGTCAGTCAGTTGAGAGAGTGGAGGAGACTCAGAGTTACATTCATTCCTACTAGACACCAGCCAGCTGAGAGAGAGTGGAGGAGACTCAGAGTTACATTCATTCCTACTAGACATCCAGTCAGCTGAGAGAGAGTGGAGGAGACTCAGAGTTACATTCATTCCTACCAGACACCAGTCAGCTGAGAGAGAGGAGGAGACCTGATTAGATTCATTCCTACTAGACACCCAGCTAGTTGAGAGAGAGTGGAGGAGACTCAGAGTTAGATTCATTCCTACTAGACACCAGTCAGCTGAGAGAGAGAGTGGAGGAGACCCAGAGTTACATTCATTCCTACTAGATACACAGTCAGCTGAGAGAGAGTGGAGGAGACTCAGAGTAGATTCATTCCTACTAGACACCCAGCGCTGAGAGAGAGTGGAGGAGACTCAGAGTTACATTCATTCCTACTAGACACCCAGTCAGTCAGCTGAGAGAGAGTGGAGAGACTCAGAGTTAGATTCATTCCTACTAGACACCCAGTCAGCTGAGAGAGAGGGAGGAGACTCAGAGTTACATTCATTCCTACTAGACACCCAGTCAGTTGAGAGAGAGTGGAGGAGACTCAGAGTTACATTCATTCCTACTAGACACCCAGTCAGTCAGCTGAGAGTGGAGGAGACTCCAGAGTTAGATTCATTCTACTAGACACCCAGTCAGTCAGCTGATAGAGAGTGGAGGAGACCTAGAGTTACATTCATTCCTACTAGACACCCAGCCAGTCAGCTGAGAGAGAGTGGAGGAGACTCAGAGTTAGCCATTCATTCCTACTAGACACCCAGTCAGTCAGCTGGAGAGAGTGGAGGAGACTCAGAGTTACATTCATTCCTACCTAGACACCCAGCCAGCTGAGAGAGAGTGGAGGAGACTAGAGGCCACATTCATCTCTACTGGTGACACCTAGTCAGCTGAGAGAGTGGAGGAGACTCAGAGTTACATTCATTCTACTAGACACCCAGTCAGCTGAGAGAGAGAGGGAGGAGACTCAGAGCAGATTCATTCCTACTAGACACCCAGTCAGCTGAGAGAGAGGGAGGAGACTCAGAGTTACATTCATTCCTATTAGACACACCCAGTCAGCTGAGAGAGAGATGGAGGAGACTCAGAGTTACATCTATTCTTACTAGACACCCAGTCAGCTGGGAGAGAGGGAGGAGACCAGAGTTACATTCATCCTACTAGACACCCAGTCAGCTGTTGAGAGAGGAGGAGACTCAGAGTTACATTCATTTTTCCTACTAGACACCCAGTCAGCTGAGAGAGAGGAGAGACCCAGAGTTACATTCATTCCTAGCTTAGATACACAGTCAGCTGAGAGAGAGTGAGGAGACTCAGAGTTACATTCATTCCTACTAGACACCCAGCCAGCTGAGAGAGAGTGGAGGAGACTCAGAGTTACATTCTTATTCCTACTAGACACCCAGCCAGCTGAGAGAGATTGGAGGAGACTCAGAGTTACATTCATTCCTACTAGACACACAGCCAGCTGAGAGAGAGTGGAGGGAGACTCAGAGTTACATTCATTCCTACTAGATACCCAGTCAGCTGAGAGAGAGTGGAGGAGACCCAGAGTTAGATTCATTCCTACTAGACACCCAGTCAGCTGAGAGAGAGTGGAGGGAGACTCAGAGTTACATTCATTCCTACCAGACACCCAGTCAGCTGAGAGAGAGAGACTGGAGGAGACTCCAGTCAGTTACATTTATTTCTGGGATGTTAGACACACAGTCAGCTGAGAGAGAGTGGAGGAGACTCAGAGTTACATTCATTCTGATGTTAGACACCCAGTCAGCTGAGAGAGAGTGGAGGAGACTCAGTTACATTCATTCCTACTAGACACCCAGTCAGCTGAGAGAGAGTGGAGGAGACTCATAGTTACACTCATTCTGATGTTAGACACACAGTCAGCTGAGAGAGAGTGGAGGAGACTCAGAGTTACATTCATTCTGATGTTAGATACACAGTCAGCTGAGAGAGTGGAGGAGACTCAGAGTTACATTCATTCCTACTAGACACCCAGTCAGCTGAGAGAGAGTGGAGGAGACTCAGAGTTACATTAATTCCTACTAGACACCCAGTCAGCTGAGAGAGAGTGGAGGAGACTCAGAGTTAGATTCATTCCTACTAGACACCCAGTCAGCTGAGAGAGAGTGGAGGAGATCAGAGTTACATTCATTCCTGATGTTAGACACACAGTCAGCTGAGAGAGAGGGAGGAGACTCAGAGTTACATTCATCCTACTAGATACACAGTCAGCTGAGAGAGAGTGGAGGAGACTCAGAGTTACATTCATTCCTACTAGACACACAGTCAGCTGAAGAGAGTGGAGGAGACTCAGAGTTACATTCATTCCTACTAGACACCCAGTCAGCTGAGAGAGAGTGGAGGAGACTCAGAGTTAGATTCATTCCTACTAGACACCCAGTCAGCTGAGAGAGAGTGGAGGAGACTCCAGAGTTACATTCATTCCTACTAGACACCCAGTCAGCTGAGAGAGAGTGGAGGAGACTCAGAGTTAGATTCATTCCTACTAGACACCCCCAGTCAGCTGAGAGAGAGTGGAGGAGACTCAGTTAGATTCATTCCTACTAGACACCCAGTCAGCTGAGAGAGAGTGGAGGAGACTCAGAGTTACATTCATTCCTACTAGACACCCAGTCAGCTGAGAGAGAGTGGAGGAGACTCAGAGTTACATTCATTCCTACTAGACACCCAGTCAGCTGGAGAGAGAGTGGAGGAGACTCAGAGTTACATTCATTCCTACTAGACACCCAGCCAGCTGAGAGAGAGGAGGAGACTCGAGTTACATTCATTCCTACTAGACACCCAGTCAGCTGAGAGAGAGTGGAGGAGACTCAGAGTTACATTCATTCCTACTAGATACCCAGTCAGCTGAGAGAGGGAGGAGACTCCAGAGTTACATTCATTCCTACTAGACACCCAGTCAGCTGAGAGAGAGTGGAGGAGACTCAGAGTTACATTCATTCCTACTAGACACAGCCAGCTGAGAGAGAGTGGAGGAGACTCAGAGTTACATTCATTCCTACTAGACACCCAGTCAGCTGAGAGAGAGTGGAGGAGACTCAGAGTTACATTCATTCCTACCAGACACCCAGTCAGCTGAGAGAGGAGGAGACTCAGAGTTACATTCTATTCCTACTAGACACCCAGTCAGCTGGAGAGAGTGGAGGAGAGACTCAGAGTTACATTCATTCCTACTAGACACCCAGTCAGCTGAGAGAGAGTGGAGGAGACTCAGAGTTACATTCATTCCTACTAGACACCCAGTCAGCTGAGAGAGAGTGGAGGAGACTCAGAGTTACATTCATTCCTACTAGACACCCAGTCAGCTGAGAGAGAGTGGAGGAGACTCAGAGTTACATTCATTCCTACTAGACACCCAGTCAGCTAGAGAGAGAGTGGAGGAGACTCAGAGTTACATTCATTCCTACTAGACACCCAGTCAGCTGAGAGAGAGTGGAGGAGACTCAGAGTTACATTCATTCCTACTAGACACCCAGTCAGCTGAGAGAGAGTGGAGGAGACTCAGAGTTACATTCATTCCTACTAGACACCCAGCCAGCTGAGAGAGTGGAGGAGACTCAGAGTTACATTCATTCCTACTAGACACCCAGTCAGCTGAGAGAGAGTGGAGGAGACCAGAGTTACATTCATTCCCTACTAGACACCCAGTCAGCTGAGAGAGAGTGGAGGAGACTCAGAGTTACATTCATTCCTACTAGACACCCAGTCAGCTGAGAGAGAGTGGAGGAGACTCAGAGTTACATTCATTCCTACTAGACACCCAGTCAGCTGGAGGAGACCAGAGTTACATTTATTCCTACTAGACACCCAGCCAGCGAGGAGAGGGCAGACTCAGAGTTACATTCATTCCTACTAGACACCCAGTCAGCTGAGAGAGAGTGGAGGAGACTCAGAGTTACATTCATTCCTACTAGACACCCAGTCAGCTGAGACAGAGTGGAGGAGACTCAGAGTTACATTCATTCCTACTAGACACCCAGTCAGCTGAGAGAGAGTGGGAGGAGACTCAGAGTTACATTCATTCCTACTAGACACCCAGTCAGCTGAGAGA